>NW_020664446.1:24130087-24192587 GCF_002925995.2 Terrapene triunguis
TATAAGCACCCCCTCCCCATAAAGCCTTATGGGGTACGCTGTCACACTTCCATCTTCATCCTCATCAGTTTCTCCATTCAGAATTATAATAAAACCGAAAACAATGTGCTCATAATATTTCCTCCAGTTCCAAAAACAAGAAAGAAAACAAAGAGCTAGCAGATGCTGATTTCCTCACTTAACTGCACATATTTTATAGTATTTGTCTGATTTTTTCCCAAGACACCCACCTGACCTCCCTTTCTCTCCAATGTCTCCGAACTGCAGCCAGACACTGCTAATCATGTAAGATGCAGCCCATGAAAATAGACTGCAACTAAGTGAAATGTACCCTTTGACTTTAATGCCTTCACATGCACTATGAAGCTCAAGTGGTGTCTTTGCTAAATGGAATGCATTTTCATTGGCAAAAACTGTGGCAAATTATAGCTATGAAGATGAAGTATTTTTCACTATTTCACTAAAGCAGCAAAAATAAAACAAATAGTGATTTCAATACAGAGTACGCACACAACTGCGAGGCTTTTCCAAACATTTCTGGAGGAAATCAAAAAGGAATATAATACTTTTCATTTCCCTCTGAAGATCTCAAAGTGCTTTACAACTTTAATGAATTTAGCCCCACAATGCTCCTCTGAGGTAGGCTATTATTTATCCCAAATGTTCTCAAACTTTTTCTTAGTGTGGATGATATTTTAGTGTGGAGATTGTCTTGAGACCACATTCTCTCCCATTCACGAGGGTATGACATCCCTGTGGTAACTAAAACAATTGTCTTCATGGAAGAGTATTTAATGCATGTTTAGATGTCTTTTAAAGTAATTTGGTAGCTGGAAATAAGCAAGAGGATCCAGCATAATATAACCATGTAGCTCTTCTTGGATCACAAACATGTGCTTCGCAGGCCATCAGTGACCCATGGTCAATGTTTAGCCATATTTACAGATGGAGAAACTGAAGGACAGAGCTAAAATGACTGGCCCATGGTCACATAGAAAGACTGTGGCAGAGCTGGGGAAATAATTTGTTTGGCTTCCCCATCTACAATGAGCAAAGTATGCATTTGTCGGTATAAACTTTTTTCTACCCCCACATTAAGAAAAATAAAAACAAGAAAGAGAGAGAGATAGAACATAAGGGATTCACTATAAAGCTCCAGGATGAAGTCCATGGTCAACAATTTCGCTCCTCTGGCACAATAAACATAAACATGACCTTCTAATAAACTAACCAGGGAAATACGATCTAGATGGAGCTACTATAAGATGGGTACATAATTGGTTAGAAAACTGTTCCCAGAGAGTAGTTATCAGTGGTTGCCAGTCAAGCTGGAAGGACATATCAAGTGGGGGCCCCCAGGGATGAGTTCTGGGTCTGGTTCTGTTCAATATCTTCATCAATGATTTAGATAATGGCATAGAGAGTACACTTATAAAATTTGTGAATGATACCAAGCTGGGAGGGGTTGCAAGTGCTTTGGAGGAAAGGATTAAAATTCAAAATGATCTGGACAAACTGGAGTAATGGTCTGAAGTAAATAGGATGAAATTCAATAAGGACAAATGTGAAGTACTCTGCTTAGGAAGGAACAATCAGTTACACACATACAAAATGGGACATTACTGCCTAGGAAGGAGTACTGCAGAAAGGGATCTGGAGGTCAGAGTGGATCACAAGCTAAAGATGAGTCAACAGTGTAAGCGTGTTGCAAAAAAACCTAAACATCATTCTCGGATGTATTAGCAGGAATGTTGTGAGCAGGACACAAGAAGTAATTCTTCCGCTGTATTCCACGGTGATTAGCCTCAACTGGGGTATTGTGCCCAGTTCTGAGTGCGACATTTCAGGAAGGATGTAGACAAATTGGAGAAAATCCAGAAAAGAGGAACAAAAAGGATTAAAGGTCTAGAAAACATGACCTATGAGGGAAGATTGAAAAAAAATGGGTTTGTTTAGTCTGGAGAAGAGAAGACTGAGGGGGGACATGATAACAATTTTTAAGTATATAAAAGATTGTTACAAAGAGGAGGAAGAAAAATTGTTCTTGTTAACCTCTGAGGATAAGACAAGAAGCAATTGGCTTAAATTGTAGCAAGGTCAGGTTAGATTGGACATTAGGAAAAACGTCCTAACTGTCAGGGTGGTTAAGCACTGGAATAAATTGCCTAGGAGGGTTGTGGAATCTCCAACACTGGAGATTTTTAAGAGCAGGTTAGACAAACACCTGTCAGGGATGGTCTAGATAATACTTAGTCCTGCCATGAGTGCAGGGGACTGGACTACATGACCTCTCAAGGTCCCTTCCAGTCCTACGATTCTACGATTATAAGAACTCTCAACAATAAGAGTAAAGCTCACCTGTGCAGGGAACAGAACTTTCCCCAGGGGTGATCCAACATTGTGGAATAACTCCTCCAGGAACTAAAAACCATCACAAATCTCACTACTTTCCTTTGCAAGTGCCTTCTCTAATATAAACACATAGCAACAAGAACATTTAATAAATAAATAAATAAATAACAAAAATCCCTACCAAAACAAGACATTCCACTGCACACGCTTCTCCCTCTGGAGGAGCATGACAGAACAAACATATGACAGACATGTAGTCGCCTTGCTGAAAGCACTATTGGAAGGCATTCACATAGAATATAGAATCATAGAATCATAGAATATCAGGGTTGGAAGGGACTTCAGGAGGTCATCTAGTCCAACCCCCTGCTCAAAGCAGGACCAATCCCCACCTAAATCATCCCAGCCAGGGCTTTGTCAAGCCTGACCTTAAAAACCTCGAAGGAAGGAGATTCCACCACCTCCCTAGGTAACCCATTCCAGTGCTTCACCACCCATCTAGTGAAAAAGTTTTTCCTAATATCCAACCTAAACCTCCCCCACTGCAACTTGAGACCATTACTTCTTGTTCTGTCATCTGGTACCACTGAGCACCAACATACTACGTTGATAATAGTATAAAAACCTATACAGAATAGAACAGAATAGAATAGCTTTGCAGCATTTGGCTTCTGAACCGAATCATAGAATAGCAGCTGCCTCACAGCTGCCCCTGTAGCAGGTTGGGTGACTCCTTGAACCTTCACCCAAAATTCAAAGCAAACTAAAACTGAATTTTTTTAAGGTTCAATTTTTTTTCTTGTTTATTTTTGATATTTTGCGCCTCTGTGCTTCCAGGCTCTGTCCAGGATCAGAAGTAGTGCTGGAACTTTGTGAGAAATGATGTCATTGTATATTTTCAGCCCAATTTTACAAACCCAAATGTCCTAGATTGTTGTTCGGATGAACTCCAGAATAAGCACCTGCAGCAAGAGATTTGGTTTATGTGAACATTACAACAATAGTAATATCACTATAGAACAAAAATTTAGTACTATAAAGATCATAATTTACATCACTGTAAAACTGCAGCATGGTAGATTTCTTCCCTTGACACTTTATTATTAATAAATAAAATAAATAAATAATAATTAATAACAGTATATCAAGATTTGTTTCATGCTCCAGTTCAGTTTATTTAATAAATGGAAAGTAAAAGTGCTTTGAATATTAGTGATCTCTTGCTGAATCTCTCTGTTGCATTGTCTCTACTAAGGAAAAACTGGTTAGGTATAATATAGCTCTTTGTGGCCTGAGAAGCATGTGCACCTTATTTTTGATCGCGAAACTTCTAATTGCTAGTAAAAAACAAAGTAAATAATTTAAAAATCATCCAGTGTATTTCCATCATTTAAAAGTGTACACTGCACCTTGTGGCCACACCCAAGTTCAGTGAGAGACCCAATCAAACCAGTTGGTCATGTGGGGAAGGAGCTTCTCCTAAGCTTGTCATGGTTCAGCCATGACAGTTAACAATCACTTTAAATCTTCAGAATAACATTTTCCATTATCAGCTTCTATTCCAGCACATATTTGTGTTTGTCAAAACTCACAATTTAAAACATTATTTAAGTATTAATAGCATGCTTGGCACTGTGCAAAATTCCAAAGATGGACAATGTAAAGTACACTGGGGAATCCAGAGGAGAGGTCTTTATCCACTCAAATTAAAAATCTTTCATGTGAGTAGCCCCACTCTGGTTAGTGTTTGTGGGCTTCACTTCCTTTAGTGAGGTCTGAGTAGGGATTTGAAAAAGAAGAGGGTAGCCACCTGGTGCCTAGGGAGACAGTATAGAAGAAGGATGATCTGGTAATGATCTAACTTACATCAATTTAGCTATATTGATTTCAGTGGGAGTTACTTCTGATATTCACTGATGTAATTGATATCAGAATGGATTCTACCATGTTGTCTTCAGGGTTATTTAGATGTTAGAGATTCCCCCCCCCCCCCTGTGCATTTTGACTCTCTATTGGTTTATTTCAGATATAGTGGGATATCCTGAAGAAAACTCCAAATGGTCCTTCAGATATGAAAAATTTCTAGACATGAACAATCCTCTGTGGACTATGAAACTCGTTTTCAATCACTATGAGTGGCACACAGACGGCAGTTGAAGTTTTCAGTGGAAAACTATTGCCCAGTGGGTTAAAAAAATAAAGGCTAATGGGATTTTCCTTAATGCTGAAGCCATTAACAGAGGTTTTATTCTCCACTAGATGTCACTACAGCTGTGTGAAATGTTTACAACAAACAACACAAAATTCCCATAGTTTTGAGTTTTGTTACAAATTCAGAACTTGGACCAGGTTTTCTTAAAAGGTCTGCTTTTGTTCTGAGACCTTTGAAGGGAACCTGCACTGATTAATACCTTTGTGTCAAAATCATACAAAAAACATGGCTTGGCATGTTTTTGAGGTCAAGGTAGATGAAACTCAGTAATTTCAGATAACTTTTGCTTTGAGATTTTGGCTTCATTTGGGGAACCCAAATGGGACTGGAGAAAATGTTTGCATAAGCATGGTTATTGTTTGGATGGGAAGAACAGGATGCTGTAGGAAGTGGTTTTGGTGACTCAGTGTGCTGCATTCTGCTTTCTGAATCAGCAGTGACTCAATGTCTCAGGACAGTGTTGGAGATAGTGTTCTGTAAAAATGTACCAGTTTTTCAATTTGACATAAAAACTGAAATCCTGACAACCTATGGTCATTAAATATTCTATGGCTTTTTTTCTTTCAAGAGTAGAGGTGTTTACCCAAGTGTCATACAGTAAATTCAATTCCTAGCTGGATTACTAGCAAATATTGACTCCCTAAATCCTCCTTGTAGTTCCAATAGGCTACCGGAATGTTCTTCAATTCCTGTCCAAAATTCAGTGTACTGAGATTATGTGGCCATGTATAGAATATGACAACGTAATATGTCCTTTCACCAGCTTGCCACCTATATCCCTTTTAGTGCCAAATAAATCATTCCAAATACTGCTATCTTCAGCTCTTGAATTTCATTTGCCTCTTTGCCTTCCTCCTCCATTGTTTTCCTTTGTCCTGTGGTTTCTCCAGGTGAAGTGACAATTTCCTGGGCCTGTTCCTGTGCTGCTGCTTTTCAAAGGACAGCAGTGAAAGGGAGACCCTTCTAGAATTAGGAAAGCAGCCATGAAAAGAACATTTACCAACCTGCCAGCACTAATTCTTAGAAGTCATTGGGGGTTTCTGAGTTAAGCTGGAGCTGAGTTAAGTTTTACTATCCATACTGAAGACAAGGAAGGCATGTGGCAGCTTCTTAGCAGCCACCCTCCTGTGGATCTGAGGAAGCCTGTAGGAGGTGAGACAGTACTTGGCTGGAAATGTGCTGTAACAGGAGCAGTCAGCAGCATAAGGAGCCACAGTAATTGAGGACAGAGGGAGATGTTTGCAGGAGACAATGTGGCCAGAGCAAAATTCTGTTCCCATTAATTATTACATAATTCCTTGTCTGCCACATAATTCATTGCAGCTCTGCCACATAAACTGGGAGACCTGGGAAAATAACTGAAGGGCTTATCCACTGTATAATACAGCAGGTTGTAAGTAGTGTTGCTATAGGTTGTTAAAGATCTGCCATACTCCCCTGAGAGGTTGAGTTTAGTAATGACTTAGACAATTCACATATATCTGTTACATAAGGACAAATTCCATCCACCTTAACCATGCAAGTTCAAGTGCAACTGAATATGTGAAACTTACATTACCCATATTTTGTATCTGGTCTTGTATCCAAAGTTTGTATCAAAATTGAGAGCTGTTTTTCTAGAAGTCCAATTTTATGAATGTTTCAGATCTTCCTTGGGATCTGTATAAAATCAGATTTTGCCTGTAGTCTCACTGAAGTCAATGGGACTACTCAGCTAGTGAAGCATACAGGATTTGGCCCAAAGTTTGTAAAGTAAATGATGAAAGACTCTATACATATTATTCATAGATTCATAGATTCTAGGACTGGAAGGGACCTCGAGAGGTCATCGAGTCCAGTCCCCTGCCCGCATGGCAGGACCAAATACTGTCTAGACCATCCCTGATAGACATTTATCTAACCTACTCTTAAATATCTCCAGAGATGGAGATTCCACAACCTCCCTAGGCAAATTATTCCAGTGTTTAACCACCCTGACAGTTAGGAACTTTTTCCTAATGTCCAACCTAGACCTCCCTTGCTGCAGTTTAATCCCATGGCTTCTTGTTCTATCCTTAGAGGCTAAGGTGAACAAGTTTTCTCCCTCCTTATCACTGAGACATATACAGAAAAGAGAGAGAGAGAGAAATTACATCAGTAAATAAACATGACATATGATGTGAGGTCAGACTATATCGCTCTGCATATATTATATTTAAATGTTACCCTATATACTGAATATGTGCAATGTGAATTACATTTTCAGATGATCAAGTTATAGGGACATATGGCAGAATATTACTGATTTGAGCTTGATTATTATTCAGATTCATTATCAGCCTATTCTCTGAACATGGACTATGTCTACTAAAGCTTTGTCTGTTCTTATGTAGCATGCACATTAAAGACATATGTTCATTTATATACTGCAGCATCTGGATTGCAGAGTATGCCATCCCTTAAACCAGCAAACATTCAGATGTTCAGTGTTCAGTAAATTTAAGAAAATGAATTGAAGCTACTCACCTATTTTAATATGTGCTCTGTAGACATTTTACAGTTTTTTATGGTTTAATTAAAATCTCATGGCAATAGTATGTTTCTTTCTTACCACTATGCCAGTGATCAGAAAAATTATGGGGCTTCACATACCCTGTATATCATTAATTGTTCTGTTCAAGATAAAAGAATAGTGATATTTTATTATAAACATTGCACAGTGAAAAATACCCCCCCCCTTCCCATCTCAGGGGAGTGGAATGTTTCATCAGACTAGCAGAGAAATGACAACCCCTGGGCTCCTCAGAGGAAGGTGGGAGGGATGGACAGGGCTGGCTGCACTGAGGTCTTCCCCTCTCCTTCTCTGTCCAAAATAGAGGCGGAGATTGTGTGTGCCTGAGTGAGGAGGAGAACCAAAGAGAAGGAGAAAATTCTCTGTTTATCTTTTTTAGCCATTGGCCAGTCTGTGGCAAGGGGGGAGGGAAAGCTCATAGTCTCTCATGACCCTCCCCTTCTTGTCTGTGAAGCCCTGAGGGCAAGCAGCCGCCATTCTGCTCTGGTTGCTGCCCCAACTGCATGCCCTATAATGGAGGTATACTTTGAACTGCATTTCCAAGATGATGTGGGTCTGACCAATGGTTAGTTTTTGGGATCAGAAAGAATTTTTTCCTTCAAGGCAAGATTGACACTGCACTGCAGAATAGACTGCAAATAAATGCCTGATATGGGGAGTTTGTTCCTCCCATTAAACCAAAAGTTAATAAATTGGCGGCCTTCCTATTACATTCCATCCCCCTGCAATCCATCCCCTTGCATGCCCATCTCCCTGTTTCATTCTCCTGCATGTCCTGACCAATAAAAGTCTTTTCCTCCCCATTCCTCTTACTGCCTCGATGCCTCAAAAGTGCAGAAGGCTCCGAATTAAGAGAAGTACTGTCAGAGTACATTCAGTGCAGGACAATATTGAAGAAGGTTATAAGTATGTTAGGATAAGGGCACCATAATTATGTGAAGAAGTCTGGAGAGAAAAGATTACATTGTTCTGACAACAACAGTTTTCAAACATTTAGACCTTTAATATCATTAATTTAAAGTGTGAGATTAAATATTTTATGCAAATATTAGACAACAGCAAAGAGCTCAGCATACTAGGATTTAAAACAAATTGAAAGCATGCAAGACATATTCATTTCTTAAGCAGTTTAGTTAAAATATCTGTATTGTCTCTATTAGGATTAACTGACAGTAACTCTTTGTGTTCAAATGGATTTAACTTCACTGCGGTTTGTTTTCCAGATATCATTGTCCTCCAATAATCACGGATAAAGGGAAATGTAAAGGGACAGATGAAGTAAAATATATATCTCCACATGATAAACACAGAATTATGTTTAAATTTCATTACCAAATGGGATTTCAGCTTCATATACCATGCCTAATCCTGGACTATAAAAGATGTATAAAACCTCTTGACAAATATAACAGACTTTGTGGAAGTTGCATATATTGATTAAAACATCAAGTGGTTACATACAAACCAATAATGAATTACTTCTTGTTGGAAGATAAAACTTTGTGATATTTAAAATTACAGACTTGAAAGTAAGTAAAATTACCCCTAATTATGCAGAAGGGAGCAACACCTTAGCAATAAACAAGATAAGCACCTCAAACAGCACTAATAATTTTAATTAACATTTTCTAGTTTCCTTTCACCTCCTTTCAAGGTCATCTGCTTCCTTCTTCTAGCACAATATTACAGCACAATGGTAAAAACTTACATTCCATTACTAATCGCTGCCATAATCCAAAAAATTATTTTCCAGGCCAGATTTTTTGTAAAAAATCACTATGTGCAAAAGCAAATATTGTATTGTGTAGAACTGTTGGCAAGGATTCCATATTAAATTGCAGTGAAAGGCCTAGTTTTAACTGCGTGGGTTCAGCTGGTCGTTTGGTGTCTGATTCTGTAGTCCTTAAGCAAAATTTCACTGGCAGTTTTGCCTGAGTAAGAAATGCAGGAGTAGGCCCTTTACTAAAGAGGAAGGTGTCAGTTTAACAATCAAAATATATGTCTGAACTGCTAAATATTCAGGTTCTAATCCAAGTTCAAAAGAGTTCTAAACTATAAACAGTGAAAATTAACATTGGGCGTAATATGATAATCTACACTATACTTCTTTCTCTGTTGAGTACCAATTAATAAATGTGCATGTTCAAGATTTATTATTTTGTTAAATTGTTTTTTTTTTCTTTTTTTTTTATTAGAAACTTGGTAAGAAAAGGGCTTTGTTATATCAGTGGGTTTGTTCCATGCCACAAATTTAATGCACGAGGTCACTTGGAATATAATGTGTAGTGAAAGAATCTCATTAGGCTAAAATGAATGTAAAATGTGTCAATTTGATCCAAATGAGAACTGTAGTAAAACCATGTTTGATGTTCATGTGCAATAAATCTTTAACATTTGTCTGTAAAGTATTAGAGAACCCATAGGGAAATCTGTATTTGTGATAGCTGCACATTTTCAATGATTTTTTTCTATAATCCTTTGTTGACATTTAGCATATGATAACAGAAAGTAAGATCCTAAAATGAGAGTTATTATTTTTCTAAGATAAACAAAATGGACAAGTTGCATATAGCTACTGAATTTTTAAAAAAGACAAAAACCATCCAAATGAACTGTTAGCGTACATTTAAAAAGATAATACTAGTGACTCTTCTGTCCACTTGTAAGTAGTAAAGTATCAAATTAAAGATGCCTTACTTGTATGTCAATCAATTCAGCTTCAAAATATTTGATGACCGTACCCTGCCAATTCATTTTTATTTTGATATATTCATATTGTTAATTACTGTTGTATTTCAATTTTCTCGCTAGTATTTTTGTTCATTCATAATAGCTTTATGGTTCAGTGGACCGAAATGACTAAAATGAAAGATTTCCAAGATTTCTACTGGGAGTAATTTACAAAAGACCACAATTTTTTAATTGCTCCTGATGTTTAGTTCTGGATATCTGAAAGAAGAGAAATCACTAACTCCTTTAGTTGCCACACCAACTGTATCAGCTTCTTTCTCTTTCTTGATTGCATCATTTTGGAGCCTTAAATCCATATTTTAGAGCTCTGATTGCTCTAACAGCACATAGTGCGGTGTTTACATTTCTGCAGCTCACGCTCTCTTTTGCAAGAGAATTACTGGATATATATGTCCTTTGAGGAGGCTCAAGGAATAATGGGTGAAATGTCAGAAACAATTAAGAAAAAGATATTAACTTTTGTTGGACGACTGAAATTGAAGTTCCATAAGATTGCAATAATGTGGCTCCTAAGTATCACAAAGTTTAAAAAAACAAACAAAAACAAACCTTACAACACTTGCATGCCAGAAATTGCAACACTGTTCTTGGCAGGAAAACTGAAAATATTCCAGCATGGGAAAAATCTTCAAGAGAACATGCATCCTTGCTAATTTACATTTTACATAAATATCCAATATGTGGCAAAGCAACATCATGTTAATGTATCGTTTTTCTAAAGACATAAAAGACTTTACAAACCCAATATGAATGCTCATTGGAAAGTTTGTACCATATCACTGTGAGTGTACAGTAACAAGCCATTCCTTTTTTTATTTTACAGACCAGCCATTTTTATAGAATTTGTCCATCTAATTATTGCTGTATGGGTCTTTATCAATAAATGTGGTGTTCTAAGTAGAGTTTTCCTTGGCTTGCAGCCTCCCTACAAAACCACTGCATACTTGACAGTTTGCCCTAGTTAAAAATTCTTTGCTCAGAAAAAGCACAGAGAATGAAACAGTATCTGGTGTTGTAAAATCTTGACCAGATTTTGAAATATTGCCTAACCCCCTGTCAGCCAGAAGGTGATTTCTCCAGGTCAAGGTTTTGGGGGGATGGGGGCGGGGTATAGAAAATGTAGGGCAAAAGCTTAGTCTGCACTATATCTGCTTCATGAATATATAGTCACTATTAGTATACACTGCATTCCATTCCTCTATATTTTGACAGTACATTACATTCATGCATGGTAAGTATAGGAATGGCAGCACATAAAAATTATATCTGCCTCTTAATGTGTCCATGTTATATTTATATTTGAGGATTATCAATTAACTAATATTCCTAGGGAAAAGTATATTCGGGGGTAACCTAGTAAATTATTTCTTCAATACTACCACTAATTATAATAATAATATGTAGCTCTTATAACACTCTTCATCAATAGATCTCAAAATGCTTTACAAAGGAGGCCAGTGTGATTATCCCCATTTTACAGATAGGGACACTGAGGCACAGAACAGCTAAGTGACTTGCCCAAGGTCACACAGTAGACTAGTGGCAAAGCTGGGATTAAAACTCAATTCTCCTGATTCCCAGGGCGCCATCCACTAGGCCATATTGTTCTACTTTAGTACAGTGGCATTCATTATAATTGGTACACAATATAAACTTTTAGATACATTTTGATACTGGAAACAGGATTTCCAAAGTTCCATGAGAGGGGTTAATTATATAGCATTTCTGTCGGGAACAAAAGTAGAAAGTACCAATCATTATGCAAAAATGCCTTTACTTCTAAGATTTTCGGTCCAACTTTGCAGACTAAAGAGATACAGGTAAACATATTAACATTTGAAGTTTTCTGAACTGTACCTGAATAATCTGAAGTTCCTCCATTGCCAAGGTTCTGATTTAGCAAAGCACCTAAGTGTGTGCTAACTATGCACATGCTTAAAATCCCATTGAAGTTAAGCACATGGATCCTTTTCTGGATCAGAGTCCAAGATCTTAGCAGGATTCAAATAGCTATTTATATTGCTAACAAGAATATTACATTATAATAGATTTTTTTTTTTTTTACAAAAAATAGAAGTTGTGGAAGGGATATATACCCCATGTTAGGGGTATAATTCAAGCTCTATCTATTGGGGTTAGTAGGAAACTTTCCCTAAAGGCAAGTTATTCCAGAGCTACATAATGCAGGGTTTCTCACATCTTCCTTTGAAGCAGCTGGTATTGGCTACTGTGTATGAAAAGGATACTGGAACCAACTTGATTCACTTTCACTATGTAATTCCTATGTTCCTAATTAGGATGGATATTATTAAAAAAAAGAAACTTTAAAGCTGAAGCTACTATATGTTAAGAAGAAAATAATAAAATGTAAATTAAAACACCTCTACCCCGATATAACGCGACCCAATATAACACAAATTCGGATATAATGCGGTAAAGCAGTGCTCCGGGGGGAGCGGGGCTGCGCACTCCAGTGGATCAAAGCAAGTTCGATATAATGCGGTTTTACCTATAACACGGAAAGATTTTTTGTCTCCCAAGGACAGCGTTATATCGAGGTAGAGGTGTATCTACAAAGCATTGTTGGTTAAAAACAAACAAACAAATGAAAAACAGACATAGTGCCCTGGGTGTTACCATGATGACAGTCATAGGTTTGCATTATAGGTCTCAAAATTTTCAGCTGAAGTAAGCAAAGGCTCTGAAAATGTTTTCTGACAAATCTTTTAAGGAACTCCTATTTTCCTTGATTTAATTTGTGCGTGTTATTTTTTTGGAAACCAAGTATCATTCTTCACCTCCCCAAATGGCCAGAAAAACAAATGGGATCAGAAATTTTGAAGCATTGTATTTTCTTTTTTAGATAGTTAGTTTTGCTCAAAGCTGGCAAGGTTTGTGGAGAAACCAAGCAAAACTTGTAGGTTGCAGTTTCAGGTGCACTCTGTTGGTTTATAAATGGATTTTCCTTTGGTTTTATGGGTTAGATTGAGAGGGTTGGGGGATGTCGACTGTGAAAGAGGGATTGTTGCCCTTCTCAAAGACTGAGGAGAGAAACTAAACAGGAAGATAGCAAAATATGGAGTAAAAGATTAAAAAGTACCATTACAGAAAGAAAAGCACACCTATTTCTCTTTCAGTTAGATTTATTGGTGTGTAAGGAGGTTTTTTTTTTCAGGTATTGGGTCAGATTCAATGCAGGGAGGACTCTGGAATGAATCAAAATACAAATTGGTGCTGGGCCCAGGCAGAACAAATTCTGCTGTGAGAAGGCTAAGGCACAGAGCATTAGCAGTTTTCTAAAAGTATGTGGTGTTGGAGAAGAGGCGTAGTAAAGGCTGAATGCACTGATGCCACAAATCCCCTTCACCAGCCTTTGCTGACAAGGGCTTATATGGGGCACCAGCTGTAAATTAAAACTGCCTCCACTAAGTACAGTCAAAACTTTCTAACATGGCTGCCATCCTCCCTTGGGGATGAATTCCACCTGGACACAAGAAGCTCCTAATTTACACTTCCCAGCGTCAACCCTAGTGAATCTGGACCATTGTTTCCAATATTCCTGTGGTTGGTTCTTTCATGCTGGCCTCACTTTCTTCCTCTCTGTCTCCTTCACTGCCTTTCACCAGGTGATCCTGATGAACTCAAAGAATGTATACAACAGAGCACCAGTCATTTAGTACTGTAATTTTATGGGTATTTTGAAGTTCCTGAGCATTATTATTTTACAAAATGGTTTTCACTCTCTTTTCTACTTGGTTTACTTCCTCTCTATGTTCTTCTCTTGAGTTATAGGTAAAATGTATATCTTGGCTGCCTTTTCATCTTTTGTACATTCAGTTACATATTGCACTATATATTGTGTGAGGCCCCACATTAAAATTTTATTATGTTTTTCTATTTATTTTTGGCCCAGACTGTGAGGCCTCTCAGGTCTGGGCCTGATGTAGTTCTTTGGGCTTGTGGGTGCAGGGAGGGACAAAAATGAGGTTTGTGGGCAAAATGTTGTCTTTGGATACATTTGTAGTTTTGGGTCCTGACTCTGCTCTGATTTATATTGGTGTAAATCAGGAATGGTTGCATTGATAGAGATGGAATTCTTGTGCTGTAAAACCAGTGTAAAGTAGGATCGGAATAAGGACCATTATTTGTGTTTCTATCCAAATTTTAGACCATTAGTCAAAAACTGGATATAAATATCAGCTTGCATGCAGAACCCTAGGTAACACATTCTGGTGCATACTAGCTGTGGCTGGTGCACTGCAGGCACTTCCCTGTTTATGATTTAACTCAGAGCTGTTGACTGTCCTCTCTAAAGATAAGAGCTACTATAACTCAGCTCCGGGTTTCTTTTTTGACTAATGATGGCTAGCCATACCAAAGCTTCAAACTGCTGCTTATGAGTCCTACTGTCTACTAGTAACAGAGCTGAAAGTACCAAACTCATGTTTCTGAGATGTCAGAAGACTTGCAGAAAGCTCATTGTCTGAGTGAAAGGTATTTTAATCAATTACATTTCCACTTCGAAATACTACTTAATATAAATGATACAAAAGATGGGTTTTAGCACTGGTCACTCCCTTTTTAAAGAGATCTGTTCACTGGCCTATGTTTAGTGAATTGGTGGACACAGCTTAATTCTACATGTGTGTCCACATCACAGAAAAATCTACTTTTACAATTGCTATGCCCTTGTTGGCAGTCTCAGCAGATTCTTTTGCAAGCAGACTGAACTATATCTCTGCCACATCATGCTAGCACTGCCAAAACTCTCATCTATGCCCTGTTTATACGTCGCCAGGACTGTGCAGTCTTCTCCCTTCTGATCTTCCCACCTCTCCAAAATATACAGCCTACTGCTGCTAACCTTATCTTCATTGCCTGCTGCTCTGATTATATTTCTTCACCTCTGTTCACATTCCCCACTTGCCTGAGACCCTTCACTGGCTTCTGACCTCAGTCCTCATCAAGGTCCAAACTTCCTCACCCTCACATTCTATGCCCCATGCAACTCTGCACCTTCATGTAGTGCTGTCCTTTTCCCTCATTCATACTTTCCCAATTGCTCCCACTCCACCAACCCCTTTCTCTCTGTCTGCCATTCATGTCTCTGTCCCTTTCTCCATGCCAACCAATAGACTTCAAAATCACCAAAACTTTCTCACTCTTCCCTTTTAAGTTCCTACTAAAATTGGCCTGCCTTTCACTGCTAAACCTCAGGTCCCCTGTTGCCATTCTAAATATAAAACACTATCTTATGTTAAACTATATAAAAAGAAAAGAGAAAATCCCTGGACCCACCATGAAGTAAACCTAACTTGAACACAAAATTACACGACTGTGTGTCACACCCCATTTTCCCCTCCCTTTTGATTTTGTCTGTATATCATTTAACTTGTTTACTCTTCAGGGTAGGGAACACGCAGTATTTTATTACATTTATGTAAAGTTCCATGCATGCCTACAGCACTTTATAAAAAAAAATAATCATCATCACTAGAGGACTGCCCTTCAGGTTTCAATTCAGAGACCGTGGCTGTGGGGAAGCCTGTCCCACCATTGACCACATTTTGCGTGTTATATAGATAAAGAACGAAGTCCATTCCCTAAGGCTATCAATCTAGCACCTTTTGAATACATTAAACTTCACTTTTATATAAAATATAGGGCAAAATATTAAATGGGGTTATTTATATTTTTGCATACGCATTTCATTCGTTATTTCAAATGTAATTTTAATCAGTTCAACATAAAAGTGTCTTAATATTTTCAATAATAGCACAGGTTACTTTAAATATTAAAATTCACATTAGGAATTCCCCTGTCTACGTATGCATTGCATTATTTGCATTATAGATCGTGGGCATGACTCAGTGTATGGTCTCTCTTTTCTTTTCTTTTTTTTTTTACTCAGTTTAAATTCTCCTACTGCTGATTTGCAAACACATAGCGAATGCCAAAGTGATTAGTGATAAACAAGGTCCTTACACTCCAAAATTAAAAGCTCCTAATTATCAACTTTAAATAAATCCTTATTGTATGGCAGAAATAATTTTTCATAAAGTGTTTCCAACATTCAGAGAATGCTTTTAGGACATACAGCATTAACATAATTTTTTCGACTGGGGTTCTCACAGGACATCTGATGAAGTCTCTACCCTTAATTTTAATTGCATAGGCTGCATTTTTAATTAAAAACTGTACAAATGGATTTTATGCCATGCCAAAAGAAATCCGAGTTCATTAGTTATAAAACCTTTTAAAAATTGATGTAAATATGTGAATTCTTTAAAAGTTTGAACTCAGAGTCCTCATTTTATGTTGAGTAGCCTTTTATCTAGAGAATAATGAAGCCAATATAAATTAAGATATTCTAAGGGGGGGGTTTCCCCCCTCCCTTTCTTTTTGCTGGGGTGGGAGGTAAAAAGGGTAGGGGTAATCTCTTCATGTCATTATACTCTTCCTTGTAGAATTAAATTCATTATAAATCTAAATACTGAAGAAAGAGGGGAAAAAACATTGATCCTTTCTTATGGGGTTATATAAATAAAAGTTCATATACCTTTTATTAATTCTTCATATTAAAACACAATCACATAGTCTCAAGACAATATAATTAATGGAAAACTGTCAACCTGTAACTTAGGAGGAAAACTCTGGACATTACTCATAGAAAAATATGTGCTTTATTGATTTTTATTTTAAAATCTGTGAACTATGAATTAAAATCCTTTTCCATAACTTGACCAGTCTTCAAATAACAAATGGGAAACTGTGAGAGGTTTATTGAACCTGACATATTACTAACCCTTTTAGTTTTGAAGGCCGTCTACCTGAATGAGTAGGACCTTTCCTCCCTTGGGATTGCCCGTTTTGAGATTTTGCACTATTTTTTTTTTTTTTTTTTGGTGGGTGATCCCCAAACTGATGTTTTCCATGGTTGAAGATAGTTGTGAGGCATGAAAAATTTCTAAAGAATATTGGAAGATGTCAAAAATTTCTGGATATTTTATGAATAAATTTGTGAAATTTCAGTACTTTTCCTCCTCCTTTTTTGGTATTAAGATGTTTACAAAAGTTTTCCGACAAACTTTCCTGTTGTGATGGGTCACCTAAGTCACATAGTATCAGTTCCATTTCCTGACTAGTTGAGTTTGCTCTATGTAATAAGGAGGATTAGAAGTAGCTGGGAGTGTTCATTATCTCAAAAACAGTCCGAAAACAATTGCTGACAGCAACAGGAAGCAGCTTTCTGCTTCAGTTTGGGGGTGAAGACAAATCATGATTGTTGTTCAACCAATCAAAGACCATCTGCTCTTGAAGGTGTAGGGTAATTGCCTGCCCGCCCGCCAGCCACCTGAAGGAAAATCTCAAAAGAGAGTAATTCACCAAAGATGCTAGAGTGGGAGTCAAAGGGAACTGATCCTTTCTTGAAAACAAGACACTACAGTGGTTCTGTGCCACTAGTGGATTGCCATAAGACGCTTCAGGCATCTGGATCTTTGAGGATAGACATAGATTGTCCTGCCTTATTTTTTTCTTGCAGACTGAGCCCAAATAATTAGTCTCCCATTGGTGTGGTAAAGAAGTGATCTAGGCTGATTTCCATCACCATTACACCCCTTCATAGTCAGCAGGCGTGGCCTGCACTTCTCCAGTCAAAGGCCAAATCCACTACTCTAATTCTCGACATATTTTTGCTGAGTTCAGTGTCCTGCAAATATTCCCAAGGAGAGTGCACCCTTCTCCAAAAAACCAAAACAAAAAGGAGTAAAGGTGACTTTTCAGCTATGGGACTTTCTAGTAGGGATAGGCAATCCAACTTGGATGAAATAAAATTGACTTTAGTGAAAATACAAATTTAAACCTATGTTTGGAGGTCAAAAATTAAAACAAGTCAATATATTTTCCATTATTTTGTGTTTTTCTTCGTCTCTGTACTTCTGAATTCTGGCTGTGAACAGCAATAGAGGTACTGAAATACCATATGAAAGACTGTTCTCTTGGCATTTCTAATCTGACCAGAAGCAGAGAATGCAAGAAATCTCACAAGAAAGCCTATTCTCATGTGTTTTCCAGTGCAATTTGGCAAACCCCAGAAGTTCAGATAGTTGTATGGTCTTTGAATAAGCACCTGATTTTTTTAGGTGCATTCGCTAGTCCAACCAAACCTCTGTACCTTTTGAGGTCCACCCATTACTACATCCTCCAAATCATGGACACAATATCCACAACATAGGGCTTCCCAAAAGAAGGCCCCATTCTCAAATTATATTACCTGTTTAATATATTGGTTTATTAAAAGTCTATTTTGAATACCTCTCATTATGCTATGTATGTAAGGACGTTCTGAAAATGTAAATGATATAATTGTAACTAAGATATCTAATCTATCTATTAGATCTATCTACCTATCTAATCTATCTAATATGTATACAAAGAGCATGTAATCCAGTTTCCTTCCATGCAGAATAGCATCTATAAACAGAGGCAACAGGATTTATCTGGGAAAAACAAAAAGGGCAGGTGGTTTTGAAAACTCTTGATCCATAGACATTGTGCAGTGCCTGAATTCATTTTCCTTGTGATAGTATTGCTCTGTGAATATAACCACAATAAGTTTGCTAACCAGATTCCTAGCCTACTGTTTATATTAGCATACCAGTATTTATGCCAGCTCCACTGTCTACCCAGAACTAAGTAAAAACATTTATTGTACTGAAAGTTTACAAAAATGAAGAAAAATACCACGTAATTGACAGTTTTATGAGATTGAACTGTGTAATTTTTTTTAATATTATCCCCACTAGATCCAGTTCATTTGTTCACTTGAACAACGACTTCAATGCCTCCCCAAATTGAAATACTGGGATTCAGTTCATGATTTGGTCAACAGAAATCCCCAAGTGTCTAGACTTTCCAGTTTTGTTTTGTTTTTATATTTGTCTCATGGTTGTTCTTTGATTGATGTGTACACTTTAAGGAAATCAGAATTCCTGGTCAAAGAAGTCAATGGAGCTACACCAGTTTAGACCCACTGAAAATCTGGTCCATTAAGTTTTGCTGAAGACTTCATCCACTCCTAAAAGTTCAAGGAAAAATTTCTGCTGTTTTACACCGCTGTCTCATGATCATGATTCAGATTCAGAAAGTTCTATGTTCTGTTAAATAAATAGAATTCTACCCATAGATGTGGCCACATTTCAGGCTTGGGTGAAATGATCTATATTTGCCTTAGAGGAGTGTTGGAAGACTTAGTTGGTTAAAGTGCTTTGAGATCATTGAATGAAAGATGTAATGGAGATGTAAAGCATTATTAATTGCCAAATCCTGAGGTATGTGCTCAGTTGGTACTTAGTCTTTGCTCAGACAAATTCCCATTGGGATTTTGCCTGGATGTGGACTAATGAAAACTGAGAAGGAAAATCAAGATTTGACCTGTGATTAATACACATTTTTATTTTATTATGTCTGGGATTAATATGGGATGTTGTACTTTAAAATAGAAATATATTAAGCTATTTTGGAAAAGTTTGAGTACCAGTAAACATGAGGGTCCTCTTTCACCCGTTAGGATTGACAACTCTTCAGGATTGTCCTGGAGGCTCCAGGAATTAAAGATTAATCTTTAATTAAAAACTATATCATGTGATGAAACCTCCAGGAATATGTAAAACCAAAATTGGTAATCCTATCACCCATAGAATTTAAGAGAGTTGGAGGTATTTAATATAGACGCTGTGGTTTCTTTATACTAATAGTAATAATACTTTTCACCTCCATAGTGCCTTTCAGGCAAGGACCTCCTATAGTTAATCATACAGACTTTAGCAGAATGGCATGCTGCCATCTTTGCTGCTGTTCATTTTAGAATCACTTGAGTTGACTATTTTCAATTAAAAGTACATTTCCTGGAAAACATCAATACTACTGGCTACCAACTGGTTAGAACTACAGCATAAGCAGATTATCATGCCTTCCTATTATTCCTTCTCCACTGACAAACCGTTAAACCACCAAGAGCAGTTGTGGAGATAACTAAAGTAGGGCCGTCAAGCGATTAAAAAAATTAATTGCAATTAATCAGACTGTTAAACAATAGAATACCATTTATTTAAATATTTTTGTATGTTTTCTTCATTTTCAAATATATTGATTTCAATTACAACACAGAATACAAAGTGTACAGTGCTCAATTTATATTATTTCTGAGTACCAATATTTGCACTGTAAAAAACAAAAGAAATACCTGTAGTAGTTTTCAGTTCACCTAATCCAAGTACTGTAGTGCAATCTCTTTATCATGAAAGTTGAACTTACAAATGTAGAATTATATATAAAAAATAACTGTATTCAAAAATAAAACAATGTAAAACTTTAGAGCCTACAAATCCACTCAGTCCTAGCTCTTGTTCAGCCAATCGCTCAGACAAACAAGTTTGTTTACATTTGCAGGAGAGAATGCTGCCCGCTTCTTGTTTACAATATCACTTGAAAGTGAGAACAAGCGTTCACATAGCACTGTTGTAGCAGCATCACAAGATATTTATGTGCCAGATGCACTAAAGATTCATGTGTCCCTTCATGCTTCAACCACAATTCCAGAGGACATGCATCCATGCTGATAACGGGTTCTGCTCAATAATCATCCAAAGCAGAGTGGACTGAAGCAAGTTCATTTTCATCATTTGAGTCAGATACCACCAGCAGAAGGTTGATTTTCTTTTTTGGTGGTTCAGGTTCTGTAGTTTCCACATTGGAGTGTTGCTCTTTTAAGACTTCTGAAAGCATGCTCTAGACCTAGTCCCTCTCAGCTTTTGGAAGACACTTCAGATTCTTAAACCTTGGGTCAAGTGCTGTAGCTATGTTTAGAAATCTCACATTGGTACCTTCTTTGAGTTTTGTCAAATCTGCAGTGAAGGTGTTCTTAAAACGAACAACATATGTTGGGTCATCATCCGAGACTGCTATAACATGAAATATATGGCAGAATGTGGGTAAAAAAGAGTAGAAGACATACAGTCATCATAAGCCTGGAAGCATATCCTCTGGAATGGTGGCCAAAGCATGAAGGGGCATACAAATGTTTAGCATAACTGGCACATAAATACCTTGCAATGCCGGCTACAAAAGTGCCATGCAAACACCTCTTCTTATTTTCAGGTGACATTATAAATAAGAAGCAGGCAGCATTATTTCCAGTAAATGTGAACAAATTTGTTTGCCCGAGCAATTGGCTGAAAAGAAGTAGGACTGAGTGGACTTGTAGAGATTGCATTATAGTATTTGTATGAGGTGAATTGAAAAATACTATTTCTTTTGTTTATCATTTTTACAGTGCAAATCTTTGTAATCAAAAATAATAATATAAAGTGAGCACTGTCAACTTTGTATACTGTGTTGTAATTGAAATCAATATATTTTAAAATGTAGAAAAACATCCAAAAATATTTAATAAATTTCAATTGGTATTCTACTGTTTAACAGTGTGATTAAAACTGTAATTAATCGTGATTAATTTTTTAAATCACAATTAATTTTTTTGAGTTAATCACGTGAGTTCACTGAGATTAATCTACAGCCCTAAACGAAAGGTAAACAAGTTATTTAATGTGTTTTATAAAATATTAACAATCCAAATGACGGTCAAGTGCTACCCTTTAGATCGTAGAAATAGATCTCAAACCACAAATATGAGGATGCAAAAATCTTCAGGAACATGTTTCTTAGTCTCCCCAAATGGGCCATTAACAAGATACAGAGGCAACAAGTTGTTTTTCTATCTATGGTACCTATATGGACCTCATTACAATAGTATGTATTTTATCCATTGTACTTCTCATGTATGCATTTTTCCTTCATGACATGGCAGTGATACTGAAAATAATAATGTGATACTTGTTCTAACCATAAGCAATTATTCTGTAGTAGATTTTTGTATTATCAAACAGCTGACATTTTCTGAATACCAAGAAATATGGGGTAAATGTAATTTTAATTCCTTTTTTTTAGTACATTGATAAAAGGCACTGGACTGATAACAATCGAACCCAGGAGTCCCTATTTACTCATGGGACATCTACAGAAACAGCACAAGCAGAATTAGTTAAATAATCTGTAACAAATAATTTTATTTGAGGAATTTTGTTTCTTTTTATGTTCTTTAATTGTCTGTGAATAGATTGCATTGATTCCTATGGGCCTGATCCTGCCATCCATATTCAGATTGAGTAGCGCCTTCCTCCACAGGCAGTCCTATTGAAATCAATAGGACTGTATATGGAGTAGCATACTACTCAGTGTGAGTAAAGGTTGTAGTACCTGCACACTAAAATTAGAAAATTACTTCAGGAGTAAAATATTCATAAGCATGTATAAGAGTATCAGAATGTAGCCTTTATCCATTTTTCAAAATTATTTGCTAAATACTTTCTGTGAACCAAATAATATAGGTAGTTTGCCAGCAGTTTATTGTATCTGATATGTGAAATTCAAGCTGATTTGATTGTCCAAATACTGTAGATCACATGTTATTTTTCCCTGATGGGATAAGCATACCTCTTATAATTAGGTCTGTGATACAGATATTTGTGATTATGAATTCAAGATTCACTTTTCATGAACAATCTATGATAATTGTTTGAAATTCACTATTCTGGCAAATATTCCTTCCATAAACTTAGGCTGGGATTTTCAAAGAAGCCTAAAGGAGTTAGACACTTAACCATCCCATAGAAATTCAGTGTGATTTTGCTGCCTAATTCCATTAGTCTCCTTTGGAAACCTTACCTTTATTTGGTAGAATATTAATATGAAATATATTAATATAAAATATAAAACAAACACACAAGAGATGCATTCATAGTCTAAGCAAATTCATTTAAGAATGTGAGCAAATACTCATAAGAACATAAGAGTCAGACAGACCAATGGTCCATCTAGCCCAATATCCTGTCTTCCAACGTGTGGCCTGTTCCAGATACTTCAGAGCGAGTGAAAAGAACAAGGCAATCCACTCCCAGCTTCTAGCAGTCAAAGGTTTAGGGCCAACCAGAGCATGGGGTTGTGTCCCTGACAGTCTTGGATAATAGCCTTTTAAGGACCTGTCCTCCATGAATTCATGTAACTCTTTTTTTAACCCAATTATACTTTCGGCCTTCGCAACGTCCTCTGGCAATGAGTTCCACAGGTGGACTGTGTGTTGTCTGAAGAACTACTTCCTTATGATTGTTTTAAACCTGCTGCCTGGTGACTCCTGGTTTGTGTGTTATGTGAAGGGGTAAATAACACTTCCTTATTCACTTTCTCCACACCATTAATGAATTTATAGACTTCTATCATATTCCCCCTCAGTCATCTCTTTTCAAAGCTGAACAGTCCCAGTCTTTTAATCTCTTCTTGTATGGAAGCTGTTCCATACCCCTAATCATTTTTGTTGCTCTTCTCTGCATCTTTTCCAATTCTAATATATCTTTTTAGAGATGGGGTGACCAGAACTACACAAAGTATTCAAGGTGTGGGCGTACCATGGATTTATATTGTGGCATTATGATATTTTCTGTTTTATTAGCTATCCTTTTCTAATAGTTCCAAACATTCTGATGGGTGTTTTTTTAACTGCTGCTGCACATTGAGTGGATGTTTTCAGAGAACTATCCACGGTGACTCAAAGAAATTGTTTGGCATTAGTTAGCTCTAAGCAAAGCTTTCCACACCCCGCTCCTTCAATGTGCCTCAATTCTGATTTCCAAATTCTATCCCACTTGTGAGAGAAGGTAGTTCACGCTCCATGACCATTCAGTCCTTGTTCTCTGCAGAGCCTGCCAATAAGTGTGCAAACCCTAGGGGTGTTTTTTGTGGAAAATGGACTGCAAGAAACCACCTACTCATTTTACACAGGCTACCTAACAGCTGTCAGGTGGTAATGACTTCTGGTTAATATAACTGGTCTGGACAAGATATGCACCAGTAACCTAGAAGTGAGCATCTTCATAGCTTAATTATTTCCCAGACCACACAGTGTCTGAATTTGGTGTTCCAGTTCCCAGACTCCCTCTGCCTATAAATAGATCTCTGTTTTTAAAATTTTGCTTGTGTATCGCATCTTGTCTGGAATACAGTTTATACTTTATCACAAGGAACAACTGTCCTATTAAACTATCATGTATTTTTCCTTTAGATAATTAATGTACAAGTCAGTTTTGACAAAAGAGATTCTGTTGCTATTACAGTGCATCTCCTAATGTAATTAACTGTATTGGATTCCAGAAATCATAAATATAGGATTTCAGTATTTATTCCATCTGCAAACTTCATACTTATCTAAAATGACATTATTTATTTTCCTTTGTCTATTAAGTAAAAATGGATGACTGAAATCTAAAATCATAATTATATTCAAGTTAGTATTGAGATCCCATGATCAAATGTACCCATTAACAAATATTAATTGATTAGTAAAGTCAGAAGTTGCTTATAATTATACAAAAAATCCTGCAACTATTTAAGAAAAGCTGACACTAATTACTGCTACAAAAAAAAGGAAGAAAAAATAATCTCTCAGATTAAGAAAAAAGTTTCCATTGTTTTATTTAGCATCTTTATTTCATGGCTAAAATTGGCACAAAAATCAGGCAGCTCAAGTGAGCTAGGAAAGTGTGTCACAAGAGAATTTTAATTTATTGATGGCTCTTGCCCTACTGTACATTCACTGCTGCTATTTGAGTGTAATGGATGAAGCAGATGTTTGACACTGCAGCACCTCTTCATAACTTCACTCTTCAAAAACAGTTTTACAAGTACTTACTCGTATTGGTTCCCATTCAGCACAGGAAACTGAGGTCATTCTGAAACATGAGGCCTGGGCAGGAGCCTGAACTCATGTGCACTGCAGCTGGGCCTACATCTTCTAAGCACGTTAGCAATTTATGAAACAGTCATAATTTTCAACTTATGGACAAAGAAATAAAAGTGTTGACACCATTATTGTAACATCTGTGAAGAAAAATATATGTACCTCTTGCTAAGTGTACAATTGGTGCTAGGGTTATAAAGATTCTTTTATGCTTAATTGTATTCATTATCAGCAGTAATTATTTCTAACATGAGCAATTTCTTCAACTTTAGTGTCAACCCTGAAAGATTAGGACCTAATAATAGAGAGTTTTCTGGATCATAATTTGTTAGCACTGCACAGTAATATAATTGGTAAGCTGAGTTACTCTTTTGATGGCTTGCTTTATTTTGGTTCTTTATTATTATCTTAACATATGCTCTCTCTGAATGCTTCACAAATTCTTATCAGACTCCTAATGTAAGTAATTTTGTTGCTTGTTTAAACAAAGCTAATGGCTTGCTTTTTCATTAAATATATTTGCACCCTTTTGCTACCTTACTCTGTGAAATCAATAAATGCACTAACCCATTGATGGTTGGTAGCGGATTTTGAAAGATACATTAATGGATTAGTTCAGTTAAAGTTATCTTGAAATATCATGTAAATACTTTCTCTTACTGTACCTCTAGTTACCACTACAGTAGCGTGCCAACTTCAATGATTTCCCCACCACTTTTAAAAGCAAATATCTACACATAACCAGTAACCTGTTAACCAGCTCCCCAAATCAACACATCCTATTATGAACTTTCCATATCTTTTCTCTACTACTGTCTCCCACCTACCTTCATAGCTAATTGTATTGCTGTCTCTGAGGTAACTGATGTCAATTGTTGGATGGGTTTTTGAAAGGCATATTATGTGCTTTATGGTAATACTAAGATTACAGTACAATATTATTTACAAATTAGGGTGATAAAATACTGTTGTTTTATTAGAAATAAAAAATAAGGGTTTTCATGTTTGCTATATTCTGCCTTATTGCATCTCTTTTGATCAGAGTCAGTGCTGTGATGCAGGAGATTTGGACTGAGGAACAATGAGACACTCACTTCTGAAGTCATGGTGGAATAAACAATTTGCCAAGGTGTCTTTGTGAAGGCAAATGCTGGTTACACTGTTCTTTAAAATAATTTTGAGGCTGATTCACAGAGCATCATTAAGTGTCTTCAGAGTATGTTTCATTTTCCAACCTCTTGACCAGGTACATACTGTACCAAAAAGGTACTTACTGTACCAAAACTCCTTCAGAGGACTAAAAAAAGAGTATATCAAAGTAAATAGAAAGCGACCTATAGTATGAAGCTTATGATTTTTTGCTCTTAACCACCTAATATAAAAATGTATTTTTTACCTATCCATTTATATACACATAAAGTAATAATACTTGCATGATTCACTTTTAGTAAAGTAATTTGAGTATTTGGAGAATGATGCCTGCCATTTTATAGCAATTGTCTTTGTTCTGCCCACCACAGCAAATTTGGGTCAGGTAATTAGCACTCATTTTTATTCCTTATGCTTTCAGAATTTCTACCGTACTCTATGAGTAGGAGGTAGAACTTTTGAAACCTTCTATGAGGTTATTGTTGCTATGGAAACCACTCCCTTAGAATTCTCACATTTACACCCAGTCAGTAACAGCAAATATGTTCCAAACCAAATATGTGAAAGAAGTACAAATACTAAATCAGAAGATGAGACTGAGGGCAGGAGCTTGAGCCATAAACAATGTGGATAGTACTTACTATAATGTGGATGTAATAATATGAGAAGTTAGAGCAGGAAACAGTGTGGAAGATCAAGCTTAGGGCTATCGACATTAGCCTTCACAAGAATTTGGGAAAATTCAACCAAAGGCAACCTCTATCAGTTTAACATGATTTATAGGCTGACACATCATCTGCCTTACAGTAGCTCTCTTTCAATACACATCCCACATAATGATACACATCATCCTAGTTTTCCAGGAAGCTATGAAATGCATACCAGTACTTCCTGTATTTTTCAGTACTGGTGTAAACTCTGTTTCAACTAAAATTTGTTGTTACATTAGCTCTAGGAATAAAGCTTATTTTACTACAAAACTAAAGAATGTGGCAGCAATATTTGTTACACTGATTCTGCATCTGCAAGAAAAATATCAAACTAGTGTGCTTTATAATATTGCGTTTGCACCCATTAGAGAACCTTTTGTTATTCTATATCTAATTACCTTCCAATATCTCTCTCTCTTTTTCTTACTTTTTGTATGTTAATTCTATGTCTCCTCTGTATATGGTGCAGATCCAAAACCAAGTAAAGTCAATGGAAAGACTCTCATTCACTTCAATGGGTTTTGGATTAGGCCTATGATGAATTACAGCGATGGTGGCTATTAGATGCCTTCCTCTCATGCCAGGTTAAAACGTCTATTCAGATCTTCTCTTAAACTATTCAAAAGGACAGAGCTTTCAAATGCTAATTTGTCATCTAGTAGCTAAACTGCCTTCAGGTTGCAAAAACACTGGTAGGAAAACTTTCGCAATTAAAGTCAAACTTGCACATTTTGGTTTGTTGATAAAATTGCAAAAGCAAACAAAATAATTCCTCACCAAACTTTGCTGGAAGTACAAAACATTTTCCTATGGGAAAATGAAACTGTTCCATGACATTGTGGGGAGCTGAACTCCTAGCCAAAGAGTATATTCAATGTTCTGATTCTGAGGTTCCAGCAAGTTTAAATGTTTTGGTTTGGCTTAGATGTAGCGGTTTGTGGGCTGAGTTTACCCTCTGAAGAAATTAGTTTGACTGATTTGTTTGCACAGGACTGAGTCTCAACATTGACCTCTGGATTCCTCATTCCCAGACTTAGGCAGAGCAAATGTGAAATGGAAGTGGTCAACTTGGTCTTCTTAAAATACTGTGTCACACATAGTTTTGTTCAATCAACACCTGTCACCAAGTAAATATTTTACCAGTTATTGGCAGAACTGGAAAGGGGGTGACCTTATTTAAAATTATGACAACATAAATCTTGTTCCAAGTAAATAATCATCAGCTTTTTGGGGAAGGAAATATTCTTTCCCCTACTTACTTAAGAAACAATCTGCAATATATACCCATTAACAAAAAAAAAAAAAATGAAGGGGAAAAAAACACACTTCATATGCTGACTTGCCTGCTTTACAATATTTTTTCCACTATAGGATGATAATTTTAGGGGGGGAGGAAATGCAATCAGAATACTTCAATTACAAAGCTATCATCAAGAATAATGTAAATATTGGGAATAAATCCTGAAGGACTTATTCAGTGCTTTCCAAGTCAAAACTTCCATAGGCTACAATGGCAGAGTGAATGAGTGACTTTCCCATTTTCACTCTCAAAACCAGTATTAGACGTTGGGAGTTCTTGGCTTCCAGCCATACCGTCACACCACACATCACTCTCTGCTTTTACTAAAATGAGACCTCAACACAAGATTTTAGTTTAAATATTTGTTCAGGCACAGAGTAAGGCTGCCATGTTCTTTGGGAGAATTATTAGGTTTGCAATTAGAGATATAAAAGATAGCAAGGCTCTGATGCAATTTGGGTAAATGATGTAAGCGTGAAATCTAGTTCTGTGAGTAAATTGCTACCTTTACTTTAACACTGCAAACTATACTCCCAATTTTCTTTGATCATATAAAATATGCTAAATGTTTAGCAGTACTACCGTGTAAAGAAGTGTTGGATGAAGTGTATATTTTTAAATACCGCAAGTAATAAAAAGCTGAGTAAATTCCCAGGAATATCATTTTTAGGCAAGTACAATAGAATGCTTAATGGAATATATTCCCAGGTCTGCTATTTTTATTCTCCTTTTTCTGCTTTAATCTCCTTGCCCAGTCAGTGGTTGATGTTATGGCAGCTGCAAGGGAGTAGTTCTATCCATAGACAATTTCAATATTTGTTCTGTTTATCAACTAAAAAGGGATGCTGTATATTTGCAGATCAGCAGCACAGATTCCATCACAACCAGAGGCAATCCTTTGTCTGTTGGAGAGTGCACTAAACTGTCCAGAGCCTGTCTATAAGAGACAACTTATAATTTCTTGGCATATTGTTAATAAACATTCACAGTAGGACAGTAGAAGACCAAAGGAAATATGAAGGGTGTTTGGAAAAACTCCCTTTATCATGAAGTCATTTACATCCCAGTTTACTTTCTTGTTAAACTTTGCTAAGGAATGTCCATGCGGACTTTGGCAAAAAGTCAGACTTCTCTTTTAAGAGAGTTTTTAAAAGGTAACCCTTTTTAACAAACCATATAAGAAAGCCACAGTAACAATTCTGATCAGAATATATCAAATGTCATTCTGAATCAGTATTGTAAATTAAGGAAAATGAGATGTAATTCAATATTGCCTCTTCCTGACCTATTATCATTCATTTAAGGACTCATCAGGTGACATGGCCCAGTCCTGCAGCCCTTCCTCCTAAACATCCTCTCACTACAATGGCAACTTTGTCTGAACAAATATGCAGATTCAGCTCCATAACCTTCAATAGGCAGCTTCATACGTCAAGTCAATTCTTTTGTCATAGACGTACTGCACTTGGCATTTTTGGAAGACTCAGTGGGTGCTCCATTTTATTGGATTAAGCCTCAATTAGACTGGAAAGCAGTGGGCAGTAGAGAAAATATTGCCATAGTTTTGTGGGTTTTGTAGTTTCTCTCTATCCATAAATATTTCTGGTTTGTCTTTTTGATAAGAACTCTGCTAGAAGCTAACACACAACCCATTGACCATCCTACAAATACTGGGCACAGTCCTCCCATTGGTGCTGTTTTATTCTCAAATTTCTAAATGCTTGTTGATGCCCTGCTCTAGTTATTATTTTTGTTTGTAGAATTTTTCAGTCAATAATATTCAAATACCATGTCTAAGATACTGTATTACTGAGCGTAATCACACCGTGGTATGATATGATTAAAATATAACATAAAGGTCCAGTTTAACACTGAGCATGAAAATATTCTGGGTAAGTAAGCACTGTACTCAGTAGTAATGGGGGTTTGCAGGATTGGACCATATAATATCATATTTCGGGACAAATTTTGTTCTCATATACAGGTGTGCACTTTCCAATGACTTCACTGGGCAGTGTGCACATGTACCTGAGAACAGGATCTGGACTTTATAAAGAAAAAGTACCATCTCAAATTAAAATCCAAATCCCAAATCCTATGGAAAGCCCAAATAAACAGGTTTTGCACAGATTCTTAGAGAAACGATCATGCAGGTGAACTTCTGTCTCCAGGCAGCGGAGCACCAGCAAAGCCTAACGTCTGTATTAAAATCCATAGACCTGCACTTTCCCTTTATAGGTGAAAGGAACTTTGGTCCATGTTCCACTGGCCACACCCTATCCTTTCATTGGTTTACCCACACCCTGATCCAGACCTCCCTCTCCATAGTGGTGCATACCCCAGAACAGGGGTAGTCAATTATTTTTTGTCAAGGTCCCAATTTCTTCATCAATGTATAGTCAAGGTAGATACTCCAGAGAAAATAACTAAAAAACAACAATAATCATAAGTAAACAAAAGGATTTCAGGATCCGTTCAAAAGCATTGAGCGGTCTGGATTTGGCCCGTGGTCCACCTATTGACTACCCCTGCCCCAGAGAATCAATAGCTCACTACTTTACAGTGTGTAGAGAGAGTGGAGTCCCCCTGTGCAGCCTCTCCCTGGCAAGATACCCCTACACCAGTTCGGCTACCTTTCAGTCATTCCTTAGCACTTCCCCTTAATAGGGAAATAGCAGGAAATGAATTGGGGTTTGAAGAATGAAAACAGAAAGGGAGAAAACTTTGACTGATAGACCAAATATGCAGGTAATTTGGTAATAAAAATATATCATTTCAAAATTATAATTGCCACATCTGATCTGTTTAATACTTGAGAAGAGAATTTCCCAGAGCACCATGATGTGTTCTACAAGAGTTACAGTGTTGATCATTTTAAGAGTGATCCCTAGACTTGGAGTTGGATTCTTTTAAATTGATTAAGTTCCTCTAATGATGACTTTAATAATAATAATGATTGCTGCCGCTTAAAATTAAAAAGGTCGTAAAGCAGTTTTTAAACTAAGGGCTGGGGGAAAGCTGAAAGAGAAGCATTTGGTTCCGACATCCCTTTGGGTAGGATCTATAAATGGAGATTCCCTATGTCCTAATAAGGAGGAGAGGATGGAAGATAAAATACAGGTAGGAAGATACAATTCAGATGGAAGATAAAATACAGGTAGGATCTGATGAGAAACAGTCAAATGAAAAAAAGTCCCATTCCATTAATCATGTAATGGAGGCAGATAAAAAGTGACAAGTTTTTAAAGTGCTTATATACCAATGCTAGAAGTCTAAATAATAAGATGGGTGAACTAGAGGGCCTCGAATTAAATGAGGATATTGATATAAATAGGCATCACAGAAAGTTGGTGGAATAAGGATCAATGGAACATAGTAATACCAGGGTACAAAATATATCAGAAGGACAGAACAGGTCGTGCTGGTGGGGTAGTGTCACTATATGTGAAAGAAAGCGTAGAGTCAAATGAAGTAAAATTTTTAAATGAACCAAACTGTACCATAGAATCCCTATGGATAGTAATTCCATGCTTGAATAATAAGAATATAGCAATATATTACAGACCACCTGACTAGGATGGTGATAGTGACTGTGAAATGCTCAGGTAGATTAGAGAGGCTATTAAAATAAAAAACTCAGTAATAATGGGGGATTTCAACTAACCCCATATTGACTGGGCACATATCACCTCATGAAGGGATGCAGAGATAAAGTTTATTGACACCTTAAATGGTTAAAAAGTGGTTAAAAGATAGGAAACAAAGGGTAGGAATAAATGTTTAGTTTTCAGAATAGAGAGAGGTAAATAGTGGTGTCTTCCAGGGGTCTATACTGGGCCCAGTCCTATTTAACATATTCATAAATCATCTGGGAAAAGGGGTAAACAGTGAGGTGGCAAAATTTACAGATGATACAAAACTACTCATGTGCCAGCAATGCCCCTTTGCCATGTACATTGGCCAAACTGGACAGTCTCTACGCAAAAGAATTAATGGACACAAATCTGACATCAGGAATCATAATACTCAAAAACCAGTGAGAGAACACTTTAACCTGTCTGGCCATTCTATGACAGACCTGCGGGTGGCTATCTTACAACAGAAAAACTTCAAAAACAGACTCCAACGAGAGACTGCTGAGCTGGAATTGATATGCAAACTAGACACAATCAATTCAGGATTAAATAAAGACTGGGAATGGCTGAGCCATTACAAACATTGAATCTATCTCCCCTTGTAAGTATTTTCACACTTGCTTCTTATCAAACTGTCTGTACTGAGCTATCTTGATTATCACTTCAAAAGTTTTTTTTTTCTCTCTTACTTAATTGGCCTCTCAGAGTTGGTAAGACAACTCCCATCTGTTCATGCTCTCTGTATGTGTGTATATATATCTCCTCAATATATGTTTCACTCTATATGCATCCGAAGAAGTGGGTTGTAGCCCACGAAAGCTTATGCTCTAATAAATTTGTTAGTCTCTAAGGTGCCACAAGTACTCCTGTTCTTTCTACTCAAGATAGTTAGGTCCCAGGCAGACTGGGAAGAGCTACAAAAGGATCTCTCAAAACTGGGTGACTGGGCAACAAAATGGCAGATGAAATTCAATGTTGATAATTGCAAAGTAATGCACATTGGAAAACATAATCCCAACTATACATATAAAATGATGGGGTCTAAATTAGCTGTTAACACTCAAGAAACAGATCTTGGAGTCATTGTGGATAATTCTCTGAAAACATCCACTCAATGTGCAGCGGCAGTCAAAAAAGCAAACGGAATGTTGAGAATCATTAAGAAAGGGATAGATAATAAGATAAAAAATATCATATTGCTTCCATATAAATCCATGGTATGCCCACATCTTTAATACTGTGTGCAGATGTGGTCGCCCCATCTCAAAAAAGATATACTGGACTTGGAAAAGGTTCAAAAAAGGGCAGCAAAAATTATTAGGGGTATGGAACGGCTGCCGTACGAGGAGAGATTATTAAGGCTGGGACTTTTCAGCTTGGAAAAGGGACGACTAAGGGGGGATATGATAAAGGTCTATACAATCATGACTGGTGTGGAAAAAGTAAATAAGGAAGTGTTATTTACTCCTTCTCATAACACAAGAACTAGGGGCTACCAAATGAAATTAATAGGCAGCAGGTTTAAAACAAACAAAAGGAAGTATTTTTTCATACAGTCACACAGTCAACCTGTGGAACTCCTTGCCAGAGGATGTTGTGAAGGTCAAGACTATAACAGGGTTCAAAAATGAACTAGATAAATTCATGGAGGATAGGTCCGTCAATGGCTATTAGCCAGTATGGGCAGGGATGGTGTCCCTAGCCTCAGTTTGCCAGAAGCTAGGAATGGGAGACAGGGGATGGATCACTTGATGATTACCTGTTCTGTTCATTCCCTCTGGGGCACCTGGCATTGGCCTTTGGTCTGACCCAGTATTGCCATTCTTATGTTCTTCTGACCTGTGTGTCACAGGATAATATCAAGTGAACATTTAGGATGATAGAAATGTGCTTTTGACATCCTCATCCCACAGTGAGAGCTTTTAAATAGGCCCAAGAAAAATATACTGGATGAAATTCTTTGCTAGCATCATTCCAGGAAAGTCAATGGAGATATGCCAGCAGAAAATCTGTATTCTCCACAATATGGTAATACAAAGGCTTCCAAAGAAAAAGTCAGCGAAAACTTAACTTGAAGTAAATGGCCGAATTATACAACATAAAAACTGCATATACAGTTCTAATAATGATACAGTTGTTGTTAAATAGAAATAAATAAATTAATAATAATAATTAATAATTAACATTGATGAGACTCTATATAGACACAGTGGTCCACCCACATGTAGTCAATTACAGGATTAGGACCTTAGATTGCAATAGCCTGAGCCTGCATTGAAATCAGTGGACTTTCTCAAGTGGGCACTGAATCAAGCTCCAAATTCCTCAGGCAAAGACCTGTCTTGTTCTGTGAAGTGCTTCATGCACTGGGACACTTGCTAAACAATAATAATAATTTACAGTATAAAGGTAGTGATAAAGTATAAGAGAAACATACCCTCAGAAATTATGATGATTTGCACAGATCTGGAGGAAATTTCCATCAGTTTTATTTTAATTTATAAGCAAACGTGTACCAGAAATAATTTGTTTTTAAAAAACCCTCTCAAATTCAAGTGTCCAACTTTAACTTAATTCTAGACAATTAGTGACTGTGATGAGTCACAGAACTCCTGGCCAAAAAACAAAAAAACAAAAAGAAACAAAAATAAAAACTCTCAGAGAATCAACCACTTTTACTAGATACAAATGAAACAATGTAAGGGAAAAAAGGACACAAGAAAGAAAAATTGTATAAATAAATATAAAACAGCAAGTAGGAAAGTATAATGCACTTGTTATAGGCTGCAAGGTTCACACTTGAGTTTACATAGAGAAAACTGGCTAACAGAACAGCAGGTAATCATCCACTGAACTTAATATTGGAGTTGTTCACTACCTAGAGATCAATGTCAATGTTCTTCTTTGAGGATATGCTTTATAGCCAGCTCTAAATTCCCAATAGGTTTTGCCTCTAAAAAAATCAGGACAGATTCTCAGCTGGTATAGGTCGACACAGCTCCATTAACTTTAATGCAACTACGTTGATTTACACCAACTGAGAATTTGGCTCAGTGCTTTCTAATTTTTTATTCAGCAGAACATATCTAAGCAAACAATGTAGGGAAAATGAATAAAATATTCATATATTCAGCTAAAATAAATTTAAAAAATAGAAATTTGGTCTTTTAGCATAGCAAAGCTACTTCAGCACTGCTATCTATCTGTCCATCTATCTAAGGGTTTTATACCGCCAGCCAAGGGCCTTCCATGTAAAATCAATAGTATCTACTGGACTTCACAGCATCTCTGGCACTTCTCCCTTTTTGGAGTACAATATCAACTTGGAGTAGGGTTTTTTGATTTTTTAGATTTTATTAATATCTTTTTTATAGGTTTCTCAAATTTCTATTCAATCTTTTTTGTTTTATTCCTATTACATTCTCTGTATGGAACAGAGAGAATGAAAATGAAACATGCTTAACTTTTATATAGGAAGTTAAAACTCCTGTTATTTTCAATAAGATAATTTTTCCTTGCACCTTAGTTTTGTATTTTGAGGAGAAATCATACACAGAATTTTATTTTATTTTGAGCCTATTCCTGTTAAATTGAAACAAAAAAAATTAGCATTCATCCACCTTAGCCAAAGGGCTGGCAGGTCAGATGCAATCCTTCATAGCAAATTCAGATAGAAAACAATAAAATGGACTGTCCAACTCAAGAAAAAAAATAGAACTCATATGCTCATCATTCATGTGAAGAGCCAGAAGGTTCTTCTTTCCCTTTTGGCTTTTTTAGGCTACCAGCATTTATCAGCAGTACATATTGCCAAGACAAATGCCCTTAGCATAGCACAGGAAGGAGAAGAAGCTTGGATCCTCCTTTTCCTGGTAGTTCCATACTCAGGGTCTCTAAGACAAGTGATGAGCAATTGTTCCCAATAAGCAATTAAACTTGACAATACTCTGGGCCAGACCCTCAGCTAATGTAAACTTAGTTCCATTGATTTCAGTGGAGTTATGTTGATTTTAACCATCTGAAAATCTGGCCCACTTTAAGCACTCACAAAGGCCTGGTCTACACTAACCCCCCACTTCGAACTAAGATACGCAACTTCAGCTACGTGAATAACGTAGCTGAAGTCGAAGTATCTTAGTTCGAACTTACCGTAGGTCCACACGCGGCAGGCAGGCTCCCCCGTCGACTCCGCGTACTCCTCTCGCAGAGCAGGAGTACCGGCGTCGACGGTGAGCACTTCCGGGATCGATTTATCGCGTCTAGACAAGACGCGATAAATCGATCCCAGAAGATCGATTGCTTACTACCGGACCCGGAGGTAAGTATAGACGTACCCAAACACATATTCTCTCCTGCTCTCTCTCTCACACACAAGCACACACACAAAATGTATCTGGGGTTTCCCAAGTGCATGATTTTCCCTCTTGTTGGAATGTGGAGTTTAATTCCTAGCAGATTATAAAAAGAATTTAAATAGACATAATAAAATTAAAGCATGAAATTAGAGGCCTCATAGCTACCTGGAAAAAAATGGATTTTACCTCCAAAAAGAAAAGCTAAAAACGTACCTAGATCAATTCGCCAGTAATAGGTCACATTCATATGTTTAAGAAAATAATATTTTTCATATACATGCACCTACAGATGATAAATGTTAGCTGTTAAAAATCACTTAATACATGTCATCTATGTCACAAGAATCTCACCTGGGGTTCATATATGGTCCTACAAAATGGAATAATGCTGATGCATGATGGCAAAAATTGTACAACTTCAAGACCATGGGTAAAGTAGGCAGGCAAGGTAAAAGTTGGATATCAAACTATAACCAGCATTTTGCAGTCCTTGATACCTTCAGAACAGTGACTAATAAAAAAAGTTGCTACTATTTATGTTTGCCCTGTCAGTAACACTATAAAACTGCCTGACTAGACAGCAGAAAACTGGACTGAAATCCAGTGTAAATTTGAACTAAATCTCACACTGAGTTTTATTTTAATAATTTAGCTTAAATTTGGATTGCAAATTTTCAGATTTTACTTTTACCGATGTTGTTCAGCAGTGGGTTAAACTGCTATGTGGTATGTTTTATGTGTACATGAAAAGTTTCAGGCTCTCTGCCTGCATATGTATTATGTTTGGATTTGAACCATTCTCCAACTTTATGATAAAATAGGAACATAATTCACATATTAGCATTTCAAACCTGTACAGCTGCAGAATGAGTAAATAGCACAGTGAGTAATCATTATTAATCTACAGTGGAGAGAGATACTCATAATTTTGTGGTGTGCTAAACTAAAAAATATGTGCTGCACTTCTTATAACATGTCAAATTCTGTTTTCTATCAGTGTTTCAGAGGTGATAGAGAAAAATCTATCCTTTAGCTGAACTAATCTCAAATAAATTAATATCATTTTTCATATAAATTTGTTTGGGAAACTTGAAACTGTAGCATAACCTATTGATTACATTATTTGAATTAAGTTTTTGAAATCTTACAGCTGTTTGCTGTCAAAATTTAAACCTACTGTCTATTTTCAGCTGTGCACTTGATACACATTTCACCTGGTGACTCAATAATGTTTTAATATAAAAGTACGTGATCATGGAACATATGCTCAATGTTCAGATGAAGCTTAATAGCAACAGAAGGGGTAACAATTAACAGTTCTGTTTTCCTGGGTATATGCAGTCCAAGTTTAAAGTTTTCCTGGGCTGCTTCCAAAAAATCTTTCTTTCTAGTTCCTTGACCTTTGTGGAGTTTGGAATCAATGAACCACATTGCCTTCCATAAGGGTGTCAAGTATAGAATAAAAAATTGCATCACATCATTGTGGCCATAAGAGGTCTGAGTGCAGCAACAAGAAACAGGAAAGCAAGAACATCTGAAAAATTGACTACGCAAGCTAGAATGTGATTCTGCAATAAGGGGCAATTCTCTTGCCAGAACAGGGCAGGTTGTAGACAGATCTGGGTCTTAGCCTGCCACTCCAAGAGCCCCAATGTCAAAAAATAGAGATAGAACACTATTCCTTTATGCAACATCCACAAAACATATAACAAATTATTAATAATAGCTCAATATGTCAATCTGTCACTGTGCATTTTTGACATGGTAGGGATCAGGAGCATGGAAGCTCTATAGCGCTGATGTGAAAATGGCAATGGCACTGTGCTTCAGTGGGTAAAAGCTGAGAATACCAGACTCGGTACAAACTGCTGAGAAATAGGGCAGATTCACCACAAACTGGTGGTTATTCTAACATTAGATATATCAAGCCAATAACAAAAGCAAACTTCTGTCTCACCATACTGGTTAACAAGTCACAAATGCAGTCTCCTTAGGCATTCCAGCACTTATTTCATCACCCAGACACTAGACTTTATGATGAGTGGTTATTGAAAAACAATTTAATCAAACAAAGGGTTCTTCTGTTCTCATGAAATCAGCCAATAACCAGGTCAATATATCATTCAAATCTTACCCAACAATCATGCTGTTACCAATCCTTTAGCAACTAAAATCTAAAGGTTTATTGATAAAGAAAAGAAGAAGAGAGTTAAAATGGTTAATAGATCATATACATACAATAACTGCAAAACTCTTATATCAGGTTTGTAGCAGTGATGTTTTAGACTGCTGGCTTGTAAAGTCTCTGGTAATTCCAGAAGATTGGAAGGTCTTCACTCCATAGATCTGAATGCTCCTTTTAGTTGTAAATCCATAGTCCAGAGATCAGGGCAGGAAAGAGGCAACATGGAGAGGTTCCAAGGGTCTTTTATATACTCTACCTTGTGGATGGAATTTTACTGTCCCAAACAAAGTCCATGGAATAATTTGTGGGAAAGTTCTGGCACAAGATGGAGTCCAGGGTCACACGAGCATGTCACATGCCCTTACATGTCTTGCTGACTCACAGGCACAGCCATTGGCCAGTTGGAGACTAAGGCATCTGCAGGAAGAGCCATCTGAGTAGAATGAGTTTCTCCTATGGCCCATTGAGAAAGTTAATTGCCTTTGATAGGCCATCAACACAAAACTGTCCATCTTCAATGTAGATCTTACCTGGTGGGTGTTAGCCCAGGAACAAACACATCTGGGATACAGATCTATAGCCAATATCCTTGACTTCAGATTCCCTGGTGATACGTGGATTTAAACAGGAAAATCATCTTTATTGAATCATAACTTTTCCATTGACACCCTACATGATATACTTTGTACCCGTTTTGTTGCAATTGTCTAACAGTGGCAATATTAATTATATAAATTGTCATATTTCAATCATACAGCACCACAGGCTGTATGGAAATTAAACGTAGGCACTATGAGCGTGTGTGTGCATAATTGTAGTAGTAGTTCTTCTGGAAAAGGGTACTGCTTCCAGCTCAGTTAAGAGGTTAATAGAGCTAATCTTTTGTATCAGTATTATTTATACCATGTTGTTGGACTTAATATTTATGAAGCTCAAGCTGTACAGTGCATATCCAATTATGTTTTCTTATCGCCATGGAGTGTTTTATGTAAAGAATATGGAGTGAATGCTTTATTGGTTAAAAAGGAAGTTAATCCAATGAAAAAAACAGAAACAAAGGCCATGGTAAGCATAAGCTGCTTTATGTTCATGGTCTGGCATTCCCCTCCTAATTATTAGCCACCATTATGAATAAAAATGACAGCAACCACATCTACCCTCATTTTCCTTATAAATAATAAAATCTTTGAGAGAGAAAAGGTAGGTGAGGTAATACCTTGTCTTGAACCAACTTCTCTTGATGGAAAGGACAAGCTTTTGAGATTATCGGAGTTGTTCTTCAGCTCTGTGCAGCTCAGAAGTTTGTCCCTTCAGCCAACAGAAGTTGTTCCAAGAAAAGATATTACTTCTTCTGTCTTGTCTCCCTCAGATCCTGGGACCAACATGGCTATAACAATATGGCAAACAACTACATTTTTGCACATTTATGGGAAACTGGTGCACACTGTATTTTTCCCAGGCCAGTCGGATTATTAGGGTTCTTTAACCATTTGTCTCCTACAACTGCACGGATACGCAAATTTCCATCCAATGAAAATCAATTAAAGGACTAACATTCAATAAAAAAGAGGGAGGGAGTGTCTCCTATCTGTGAATGAGATGGAGGAACCTCAGTTGGTTTAGAACAGTGTTTCTCAAACTAGGGGTCCTGAACCAAAGGGGGTCACAAGACTATTGTGGGGGGTGGGGGCGGGGTAGCAACAGCGGCAGCACCTCCATCAACAGCACAGAAGTAAAGATGGCATGGTATGGGGGAGTCATCACTTTTTAGGAGGGTTTGTTAAAGACTGAAATATTTTCAAAGGGGATCCCAGCAAAAAAAAGTTTAAAGGTTCAATTCAGTTTGGATGAGAACCCAAAGTTCAGATGCTTATCTTATCTCAGCTATCTCAGCCTCAGGGGGCTGGAAAGCTGGGATGGAAAATCTTAGAAGAATGACTTTCTTGTAAGATTTCCAATATTTCCTGCTTCTAATTGCACCTTAAATAATGTAAGAACAGCCTTTCTCATAGTATTGAGGCCCAGGCCCCATACCTGGCCACATGTTCTTCTGGCAGGAGAGTTGGGAAGGGACAAAACTCTTTGAAACATGCCCCTATTCCCACAATAGACTATTAGTTTTGAGGAAGAGGAGGGAGAGTGAAGCGGGGTTTTGAGGTTCTGTACTTTCTGCTCTGATATAGGGAGAGTCAGAGAAAGGGTGATTGAAGGGAAGGAGAGAGGATTAGTTAGCTAATAAGGGTGACTTATGTTGTTGAGGGGAGATGTGGTAGATTACACTACTAAATAGGGTCAGGCTTCTCTCTGTTTTGGTGAGGGGAGGGTTCTTATGTATGTGTGTGCGTTTGTAGAATATATTTCTTTTATTTTCTTACATATCCTGACCCTTACACCTGGCCTCAGTGATGGAGCTAGAGGGATTGTTTCAGTTTTGGAATTGTTGGGTGGCTAGAGAACAGAAAGGGATGGTAACTACCCAATCTCTTGTGAGAGTTAGAGACCCTTCTTCCCATCAAAAGGCTTTGCTGTGGGGAGGACTTCATGTTGCAATTATGGTGGGAGCTTTATTATCTTTAGAGGGTGTTTTCAGCCTGCCCCAGAGATCATTAGTCATTAACACAGCTGTGGCAGCTGCATCCTTCATAAGCATAAGAGGACTATGAGGACTAAGCAGAACTACCATGAATTGAAGATATAGAGGTCTGAGAAGAGATTAGTTGTGGAAACCTGTGATCTCTGATTACTGTCAAGAGTGTCAAAGGGAGCCTAGACAAGAAGATGCAACCACTTAAGGGATGAACCAGGTGGCTGGTATTTAATATCTGTCCCTTTGGTCTTGTCTAGAGTCTCTTTTTAGGTGTGCAGGGTGCTGATGACAGGGTCTTATTCTCCAGTTTAAAGCACGGTTAGGCCCAGATCCACAAAAGGGACTTAGGCATTGCAACACTGAGCATTGTACCACCTAATTTTTAGGCATCTAGAAACATTACAGGAACAACACTGTGATCCACAAAGCCTGAACTGGATGCCTGGACCCCTATACAGTGAATAGGCAGAGACAGGCTCCTTATAACCCACTGTGATCCACAAAGCCAGACTGCTAGGCAGGGAACTGCCTAAATTGGCCAATGAGAGATGCCTGGGAGAAAGGTATGTCCTAAGCTCCACCCTTCTCTCAGAGTTCAGCGCCTAAGTCCGGGCTGCCAGGAGTTGCCTATCTCTGTTAACTATCTGTTGGAAGATAAGGCACTCCTCCACCTAAGTCGTATGTGGGCTCCAATTGGGTAGGTATGCACAGAGGCTAATTAACTCCACAGAACAGCTGAAGAGGAGGAAGGCCTCTCTTGTAATCTTTAGTCCAATATTTAGGATACTCACCTGAGATGTGGAAGACTCCTGTTTCAAGTCCCCACACCACCTGATGAGAAGAGGTTTAAATAGGGACTTGCCATCTCTCAGGTGAGATCCCTCAGGTGAGGCTACAGAGTCATTCTTATTTAATTAAAGCAGAACAATTTCAATAGGAGAGACTGAGGGAGACTCATATCAGAATATTCCATAGTCCAGTGGTTAGGGATCTCAGCTGAGAGGAGGCAGATCCCTGTCCAACTCCCTTCTCCTCATCAGGCAACAGAGAGACTTACATCCTGGGTAAGTACCCTAACTACGGGGTTAAAGGTCATAAGGGAGATTCTCCTCCTCACCTCCCCCAGCTGTTTGCTGAGCATGCCTACTGGATTGGGCCCCAGACATGACTTAGGCAGCTGAATGCCTGTCTTCCCCCCAGTCACTCAAGGGCTTAGGCAGGAGATAGGTGCCCAGATGCCTAGAATGGGGCAGCAGTGCTTATGCTCAGAGGCAGAAAGGTAGGTACCTAGGGAACTTTTACTGCAAAAAATTAGGCACCAAGTGACTTTAGGCGCCTAAAAAGCTAGGTGGCAGCTGAGCAGGAGTTTTGTGGATCACAGTGGTGCCTAAAAATGGGACTTACGCACCTAAGGACCTTTGTGGATTCCATCCTTAGCGATTAGCAAGTGTACTTACCACTATCTGTGATTTGATCATGGATCAGGTTCTTCGCTTTGCATGTACTGTATTGGGTAATATTACAGGACTATTATTAGCTGACTCCCTGGTAGGAATTTGGTTCAGCATGAGTTACAGGACATAGGGGCTAGAGAGGTGGTGTGACTGGATGGTTGCATCTGTATTAAATATAGCAGGTCTCCCACTCCAAAATGGGATTTGTTTGAACATGTCCTAGGATAGGAGATAAAATGAGAATTCTCTCACTCTACGAACCACTCATTGTAGCTAACAGTTCCTAGTGGGTTCTGTCTTAGTAGTTGTAAGTATCTGCAGGATCAGTCCCTTAAATAAGAATTAGTATGGAACTGTTCCTCCACGGGTGAAAATTAATAATTCACTGGTTGCCCATATTTCATTTATCATTTATGTACTTGAATCTGTACTCACCTAAATTCTATACACATGTCCTTAAATGCCGACAGAAATCTTAGATTTTTCCTCTTCAACTACAGGTACAATATGAAGCCTGCTTCCTAATATAAAATAAAATAAAAAAAAGATTTACAGAAAAATATGTACTTTCTCAATTCTTAAGACATTCTGGTGCTGCAGAAAATCAATAGAGAAGTGCACTGTGCTCAGCCAAACCCAAGTTTCTAGTGTCTGCATGGGAATGTGCCATAGGCAAGTATGACATGGAGAATACAGAGTGTGCAGGGGGCAAATAGAGGAGCAGATGTGCCTTAAGAATGGGTGGAGGGATGATTGGCCTATAAAAGTAGGGTAGGTAGAGAGAGCTGCTGCCATGGGCTAGCCTGTAAGGATGGACAATGGGACCCTGACAAGAAAAAACAAAAACAAGAACCAAAGGATCCAAGGCTAGGTGATCTGTCCAGCTTTAAGTGTATGAGTTCAGGCATTTTATGCCACACAATTTAAAGGAATTTATTATTCAGATTAAAAAATCCTCACACGGACATATTTTGTTGCATTCTGAGCAACTGTCTGCACAAGAATAGGTTAGCCTATTTTTGTAGCATAGTGAAGTTTCAGTGTTGCTAAATCTTGCAGTTTTATTGTTGAGACTCATACTATTTTGGATGAAATCCTGGCACCATTGAAGTCAATGGGGCCATGATTTCATCCATGGAGTCAAATGGTTACATGAGAATCTCAGCTTTCATTTTAAACAAGTACGTTTCCACCCCTCATGATTGCACAGAAAAGCTTGAAAATAGGAATCCTAAAGCTCAAATACCAGAATGTGAATAACCCAAGGACAGTAGAAAAATGTAGGACGCCTCCCCTGGGCTTTTTTAATGGCCCCCATGATGGCCAATCACATGCAAATCAAAATGTTAGGTATGCAATTTAGAGCCCTAAAACTAGAAGCCACTGGTGAAAATGTTTATTTACATGGCTCTATTGTACAAGGATAAAACTATTTAGAAATGTGTCTCTTCATTGAGGGGTTTGCTGGCCTTTAAGGGCTTGAGCCAAATTTAATTGAAGTCAATGAGATTTTTTTTCCATTGAATTCAATAGGTTTGGGATCAGGGCTCAAGATATATAACCAACTGCATAGTGCTTTACATAGTATGAATGGAGTTCTTCATGAGATTTTTCTTCTGGGGTTCATGAAAAAGAAAATTCTCATTCATCTCAACTGATAACATCACTGAAGGAAAGTTCCTTACCATCTTTCCCCACTGCTGTTTTTACACATGTTAACTTGGTCCTTAACTTTCATATTACAAAGCTCAGATTCTTCTCAGACTCCACGAGGTCAACCAATGGAAATCAAAATGAAGTAATTGTAGTTATGTTGTCTGAGATACTTTGGGAATGGTCACAAGAGCAGAAAGGGTCAGGAAAAGCTACCCCTCTCCTAGTTGATAGCATTCAGAATAATTGTAATTGTACATCAGCAGAATTAAATCCAACACCAAAATGACATTGGAAAAAATTCCATTTTAAGACAACGAGTGACTACAACAGGCCATACACTCCCCCATTGCAGTAAAAGAGCATGCAAAGGTCACATATTCCCGGAAATCTAATTAGAAAAATGAGATGCCCAGGTTAATAGTATAATATGATATCCATCCAGGAGACAAAAAAAATAATCTTTTCAGTAACTGCCAGTATGTGTGATTAAAAAAAAAAACATCGAAGAGAGACAAAATTTTTATATATCTTGTTAAGGCAGTTGCATAGCACTGCACTATTACACATACAGCAGATGCTAGAGTAGGTGTATACAGATTGCAGTTGGCCTTTCTGAGCCCTCTGCAATCAAGGACTATATTTATTTCCAGGGCCGGCTCTGGCTTTTTTGCCGCCCCAGGCAAAAAAGCCTCCCGCCGGAGCAGGGGGGGCGGGGGGCAGGGCGGCGAGAGGGCAGCGAGCCCCGGCTGGGGCTCGGCTCTCCCCCCGGCGGCCAGAGCGCAGGGCGGCGAGCCCCGCCAGGGCGGGGGGAGGGCGCGGGGGGAGGGCGGCCAGAGCGCCGGGGGGAGGGCGGCGAGCCCGGCTGTGGCCCCACTCTCCCTAGCGGCCGGAGCGCCGCGCCGCCCCCCTCCAGGTGCCGCCCCAAGCACCAGCTTGGGTGCCTGGTGCCTGGAGCCGGCCCTGTTTATTTCACATACAAGTACTTTTTAAAGATGGCTCCTCTTAGCTCAATAATTAGCTGCAAGGTGTATGCTGTATTATGCTATACCAAGGTTTGTGCATAACAACTTACTGCTCTTGCAAGAAGCAATACATTTATTTTTGTTTCCTGTAGTAAGTTACCTTGCTCTTTTATGTTTGTGTTTTCCCTAGACTCCTCCTACATTTCCTCAGGCTCACTTTTGTAATTTGTGGTTCTTTTGCAGATCTTCAGCATGGAACCATTTTAAGGGGTAATTTGGTATGGCAACAAACCATGAAGGAGGTTTCAAATTGAGTTTGGGATATTCTAGTTAGACATATTAAACTCCAACACTTTTCTTCATTCTGTGGCAGACAAGTCATGGGAGCATAAGGCTCACTGATATCAGTCCTGTTGTGTTTTAAAGAATGAGATTTTGTAATCAACACCTGGAAGTAAACATCAAAACATTATGGATGCGCCAAAATGAAGTTTTGAATCTAAATCCCATTGAACTTGGGGCAGTGATATGAGGTGCGGATTCAAGTCCCCATATCTGAACATGCCCATAGGTGATGGAATTGGGGTGGTGCCGCACTCCCTAATTTGAAGTGGTTTCCATCATATACACGGTTTACAGTCTGGTTCAATGACTCTCAGCACCTCCACTATGCATATTGTTCCAGCACCCCTGAAGATGCCCCATAAGTTTCATTTCCAGATTGAATCCAAAACTTGAAGAAGACTCTTTTCAAGATCTACTCCATATGCAACCATAATCTGTTTAATCCAAAAATAGTGGGAATTTTTCCAGAACAGTTGATTTAGGGTACAAAGTTTCACAAGAACAGATTGAGATTTCAGTACAGCTGAATCACAAATCTAAGTTTGAATTTGGCCTTGAACCTGTACTCTGAATCCTACCCTACCTGTCATTCTTGAAGAAGAAAAATAAATGACAAGCTAAATCCTCAAACTAATATCCCTGATAAAGTAAATGAGGGGTCTTTAAAATGTGCTTTAAAATATTTATAAAATGTAACAGTTTTATTAGTACAAACTAAAGGCTGTATTTTCATGAACAGCATTTAACACAACTGCTATTTTATGCCATGAAAAAGATGAAGGAACATAAGTATATATTGCAGAATAAGATCTAGTATTCTATTACACAGCTTTACAGCTATATAAAAAAGATATGTGGTACAGGCAGCCATCTATTCATCTACCAAAAATACTAATAAATGTGTGAAATCTTTAAATAAAAAGATACTGATTTTTCACTTCTAAGTTTTCATAAGCATTGTAATGATGCATTTAAACTGATCTCTGAACAAATACATATTTTTCCTTACAAATTGATGAACTGCTAAATACAAATGTGTTGCAAAGGGATGAAAAATTCTTTTGTAGTCAGAGCATATATAAATACTCCTACTCTACATACAGTGGGTTAAAAGTCAGTGTGCTTTATTTTTGTAAAAACTCCAGAGAACAGTCCCTGTATTGCTGTACTGTTACTATGTCTGACAAAGTTCAATAGATCTGCCCTATCACTACATTCCAATGTATTACAGGAGGTGGCGAGGCAGGGGGTCCAAGGAAAGGTTAGACTGGGCCACTTTCCCTTCTGCAAACAGGAACCTTCAGCAATACTAAACAAATCAGACTGCCAAGATTTTTTCCCCCTAACTTTCCCATAAAAAGATTCAGGTAAATGTAGCATGACGAGCCAATTTAAGCCAATTTCAAAGTTATTTGAGTAATTGGTTATTAAGATAACACTCTCAAATTTCAATTCAGCAATTATCCTTTTAAAGATACAGAATATAAATATAGGAAGAAAAGTATATGCATTAAAGCTACAGGACCTCTTTTTAAAACGAAAAAAAAAGTGTGGGCATTTGAAAAAAACAACTATGTAGCTTTTAACTTTATTGGACTGTGACTTATCTTCTAACCTATGCAACTTTTCTATGTTGAAAGCATGTGTTTCTAAATTTTGGAAACATAGTTGACTATTATTAGTGCTCATAAAGATTAAGAGACTAGCTGAAGACCCTCCTTTTAATATATGTAAGCTCCTTACCCATAACTTAAGAACCACAAGGGGACAGAATATTGTCTTCCCACAAGGCTGCAGTGCAGACTGATGCAGAGGTTGATGATGGAAATAATGGCTTTGGCAGAAGTACTTGGTTTAATGCCAATTTTTTCCATGCTAATGAATGGTGGAATTACCACAGAAAAGCTTTCAGTAAAAAAAAAAAAAAATAGAATGCTCAGCTTATTCCCAGTTAATCAACCCCCTAGGATGGATGGCCATGACCAATTATTATTCCAGCAACTACTGGTTAATCACAAAGTACATAGTTAAAAGGACTTTGTTAGCTATTTGGTGGCTAAAAGCAATAGTGTAGGATCTGCAAATGTTCACCAGAAGATTAAGGTTATGCAAATATTTTAAAGTTTCAAATTACCCCAAAAATTGCCTTTCAGAAAGGTTAAGTGGTTTTTACTACCAGCACAGCACTAGATCTGGTTCAGGAAAGCAGTATTGATGTCAAGGGAGCTACGCTAATTTACACCAGTTGAGGATCTGATCCTAAATATTTTCTTTTCAGGACCATCTTCCATTCCTTAATCCAAGTATTCTTTTCCTGACTGTGGAAACTCCAAATTCACCTTTAAGAAAGTTAGCAAACAAAAAAGTCTATCACAGATGACCTATAGCCAATTCAATACTGTTATAGAAAGACTTCAGGATTTGTGGTGGTGACCAAGTACATCTTCAAATGTACTTCGTCAATAGCCAATAATGTGCATTATCTCCAGGACGGTTTCTCTCCATGCTGCTTTTGTAGCTTTTTCCATCTGTTAGCTAATTTGTGAAGAAGCAATGATAGCGGAGTCAGGGGATGCCACTCATTTGGCTCTCCCACCTGAGTCCTGCAAGGACATCCAACAAAAAGTGAGGATATCAGAGAAAAAGTGAAGGCAGATAATACAGCCCAGCCAAAGGGTCAGTACCTGGCAATGCTCATGTGCCTGGGCATTGGACAGCAAAATGAAAGGGGCAACACAATTTAAATTTCTTGTATAGAAAATTAACAATTTGGGCCAGATTCTCAGCTGGAGAAAGATAGTTTTATTAAAATCAGTGGAGATTACACTATGACAATTCATACCAACTGTAAATCTGAACAATTTGAGTTCAGAGCAGCTATAATAAATAATTCATACATTGAGGCAGTGGAAAATATCATGGCAATATAATCAGAACTATTGTGATGTAACTAACCTTTTTTTTTTTTTTTAAGTAACTGAATTTGTTCAAGAAACACATCCCAGGTGGACATAGTAAAAAATATAGATTCTATTTTGAATATAGATAAACACTGGATTAAATATCACAAAATGTGCTGGTGTAGTATATACAGTACATGCTATATGTTAACATCAAGCATTACATAAACTCAGTATCAAGCCAACTTACTTTTATCATGCTAACGTATCTTTTTACATCCAAGAATTATTATTTATACATAGATATATGTAGTGCTGCAATGCCACATTGATTGGTGTTACCGTTTTGCTATACTTTTCTGATCTAGCTGACAATGGGGGGAAAGCGCCAAATGGAACATGTTGAAAAATAGGATCATAAGGTTTCACTCAGGCTGCTTAAATGATCATGTAGGAGGTATATTATCAACTTTTTATTAAAAGCATTTACAGTTTCCATGGAAACATTTTTGCATTAACATACAAAAACAAATGAAAAAATATAATGTAAAAATTAATCTTGTCTCCTGTTCATTAATTAGAAGCTCTCTTCATTGAACACTGCCTTATCTTCCCCCACTTAGGCAAACAGGCCCAGTCAATATTAATCCATTAGCTGAGTATCTGACTATACTATACCCTGTGTAGTGAGCTGGTATTTTCAAGTTGTTTGGTCCTAAAATAGCACTAACTGTCTTTTTTAGTGCAGTTTTCATCCACTTTTAAACTGGTATATTTGGCCTGAAGTTAGATAGGCATTAGATTTGAACAATATTTGAAAGTACCAACTCATAAAATTTGCAGCTCACAAGAGAATGCTCTCCTAGTTCTCTATTCATTTAAAGTAAGACAGTCTCATCCTAATTGGATTCAATTACTGATAGTTTACAGTCTTTATGAGTAGAGAAAAATGCTATAGTAGCCTTAAAAAAGTGTGCATAAGACTGAACATGTTTGGAGTTGGTTAGGAATCTTACAGCACATCATTTGAGATAAAGATCAGCCTCTCTTGATTTGAATTCCAGACCCCTCAACTGTGGTCTGCTGACATCTCTTCAGCATTTGTGACATTTACCAGTGATATACCATTATATCATTTTCAACTCTAGAGGTCAGATGACAAGATGCAAAGACATTAGAATACTGATTATAAAAACGAAAGGAGTTTAGAACATTAAAAGAAAGCTATAATGGAAAAAACGAAGACAGAGTTTTCTAAGATGCATGAATACCTTGCCAATAAAACCATAATATTATATGTGCTTTTATTTACAGATAGTTAACCTCAAGTGGTTCACTTTGGTTCTGATCTCTTTATTTCTGATTAAATCAATTCAAAATCCAGCCATTTATTTACAGGAGTGTTCTTTACATGAGTAGAGTTAAAGTGGCTTTGAAGAAGATCTAATTAATGTGATTTTCAAAGTTTTACTAGAACAAGCCGTTCTAAAAAACCCACTCAGACAAATAATAGCTAAAGATAAATGCATCTGCCTGATATACTATGATACAGAAAAATAAATGTCCAAAACTAAGTCATATAAATTATATTCATTGGTTTATATATAGAAACAAAGGAAAAGGAAAGTCTTTATTTTTTTGTGTCTGGAAACTCAAATCTTTTGAACACAATGGATACCTATAAATATGTATCTATGGTTTAGGACCTTATACAAAGCCCAATGGGAATCTTTCCATTGCCCCAAAGAACACTGCATTAGGCCGATGATGAACAATTAAACATATTTTAGACAGTTTTGAAGTAACTTGCAAACTGAACATGGTATCGAGCCAAACATATATAAGTGTTAGGAACTATATATATTTTAAGTTGTTCAACAATTATTCGAACAAATCTTTGGGACTTTTGTGTTAGAGGCCACACAAGGACTTCGGGCCTAGTCCAATGCCCACTGAAGTCTTTAGCAGTCTTTCAATTGACTTTAACGGAAGTGGAACAGACTCTTAAACAAGATGTCCAAGATTTTCAAACTAGTTTTGGGTTCCTTGATATATGGGAGCTCAACTTGACACTTTAAATGTATTTGATTTTCAGAAATTGCTGAGCACTTGCCTTCTGAATATGTCCTTTTACCGTGTCTTAACTTAGGCATACAAAACCACTCATCACTTTAGAAAATCTTGGTCAAAGTGACTCCAAAAGTATTACAGTGCTTAGTATCCATGTTCTGCACTATCCTGGGTCAGATTCCTAGTTTTGGTCCTACAGCTGCCCAGGCTCACAGAAGGAAATAGGTAATGGGAGCACATCATGCTGCAGTGACTCCTCTCATTGATTGCACAGTCGTGATGGAAAGTTATGGAGAGGCTTATCAAGAAATTCTCAGAGAAAGAAGGCTGCTATGCAAGCCAAGAGGCAACAGTAGAGGAAATCCAGAAAAATATGAGCACATTGCAGAATGTAGCCACTTATTTATGGCCAGAATGCTGCATGCTAATGTCCTACACCTGTATTTTGGGCTCTAATCTAGTGTTTACATGACTGAGTAATATTTGAATATGCTGGCCAGTTAAAAGTTATATCTTAGACAGAACATTAAACTGAGATCCTTTGTCTTATCTGCAGTTGCCATTAATTTGAAAGATCCCTCCGTTCTTTTTGAAAAGACTAGGGCATAACTTGATGAATATGTTGAAGGTGTAACTCATGAAAACCTATCATTTCTACAGGGTTTACCAAAGAAATAAATATTATTGGAACTTGTAAAGACATTTTCTCCATATGTAAGTGGAGAGTTCTGTTAACCACTTGATGGACTGAACAATCATATAGTGAGACGCACATCTAGAAAAAGATATTAAATTAAAAAAATGTAGTTAAAAAGGAAAGAACATATATTCTGGCTGCTCATAGTCAGCTGCACTTTTCATTTCTCCAGTTAACTAAGTTTTACCTAATTATTGTGTTGGTCAATAAAATATCTGGAGATGGGCTGAACATTTCATCTGGTAAGCAAATAAAGATTAATCTTGCTGTTTCCACTTGCAAGGGAAGACACGTTTGTTCTTTTCAGCACAGAATTGGATGTCTTTAGTGACCACCCAGCATGGCAATTTCTACCCCATTTTATAGTAGTTATAAAAAAGAAAACTGGAAGAGTAAAAAAAAATGCAGTCAGAAGTCCAGCAGCAGAGTGGTGGCTATACAGTTTATTGTTCTGAATGCAGCATGTACGATTTCCTGCCTCATGGGCAGGTGGGATGGGTTTGCATAGAGCGCAAGCAGCTCATGGCCCTCAGACACACAGTATTGGTGCTTGAGGCCAGAGTGCCTGAACTGAGACAGAGAGGTACATAGATGAGAATTTCAGAAACACAAAAGAGTGGTTCCACCCTCAATCGGACCACCTCTGTGCTTTTAAGGAGGATGAAAATCTCAGGGAAGGAGAACATCAAGATGGAGTGGAGGGAAACAATCCCATAGCTGGGATCCTGCTTCCAGATGATGTCATGGTATCCATGAGATACCCATTCTGAGGAGGGAACCTCAGTTACTAAGAAGAGTCAGGTAATAGTAATGGGGGATTTGTATAGATAGTTGAGTTATGATGACCAGGAGAACTACATAGGAAACTGGCTGCCAGGTGAAATGATTGCAGATTGCACGAGACATCTAGATAGACTTATGTGCAGGGCTAGTGGTCATGGTGCATGTAGGTACCAATGACATTGGGAAAGGTAGAAGAGGGGTCCTGGAGGCCACATTTAGGCTTCCAGGTAAGAAATTGAAGTCCAGGACCTCCATGGTTGCTTTCTCTGAAATGCTTCCAGTTCCACATGCAGGGCCAGAAAGACAGGCGGAACTTTAGGGTCTCAATGTGTGAATGAGACAATGGTATATGGAGGCAGGGTTTAGGTTTATTAGGAATTGGGGAACCTTTTTAGTAAAGAAGGAGCCTATAGAGGAAGGATGAGCAACACCTAACCCAAAATGGAACCACACTGCTGGCACATAAAATTAAAAAGGTTGTAGAAGATTTTTTAAACTAAGGGTGCAGGGAAAGCCAACAGGTGCAGAGGAGCACATAATTTGGTGGAGACATCCCTTAGGGACAAATTTATTAAAGGGGCAACCCTATATCCTAGAAACAAGGATAGGAAAGAAGTCAGTAAAGTAGAAGCTAATGAGGAACAGTCAAACATAAGAGTGCCATTTGAATATAACACATGAAGGCACGCAACTGAATATTGACAAAATGTAAAAGTGCTTTTATACAAATGCTAGAAGTCTAAATACTAAAATGGGTGAACTAGAACGCCTGGCATTAAATGAGGATATTGATATAATAGGCATCACGGAAAGTTGGTGGAATGAGGATAATGAATGGGACGTGGTAATAGCAGGGTACATCTTCATCTTACAGCGAAGTACTATCACTGCAAAATCATTTCCTTCTCTTGTCATCTTTTATATGAGGTGGTTATAGAGGTGAGAAGGTCCTGATTTTGCTATGGGCAGGAAGGGAAATGCTCCTTAGTGTAGGACACACACCTACATCTTCACTGTACTAAGGGTTAAAACCTCCAACAAAGTTAGCTCTTCATGTTGGTATCCTTGAGATGGTTATAATCTATGAAGCTATAATGCTTTGAACAAAGGCTGGATGCTGAAACAAAGGCAGAGAGAGCCCTTGACTCATTTTACTTACAGTATTTTTGGAATGAATGATATTTTTTGAAAAATATCAGATCTGATAATTATACACTGCACATATAATAGAGGAAAATGGGGAAACGAGATATTTTTGTGGTCAGTGGGGGCCGTTGAGGATCAATGCAACAAAAATACATTTGCCCAAGTGGCTGCAACTTTAAAACAATTTAAGACAACAAAACAAGGTAACTGTAAAAATCAACTCATCCTGGCAGCAATGAAGAGGGAATGCAACAGCTGCCCTGAACTTTCACCAGCTTGTCACCCCTTTCTATACTCAATCCAGAAAAGCCTAATTGCCCAGATTGTAACAAACCCATTTACTCCCAAGGCCCTAACAAGTACATGCGATTTCATGATGTCTGACCTTAAGGGGGTGTGCAAGTATATGTTATACTAGATCATCCCCTATTTTGGGCATGAAATTTGGCTCTTTGGGCATGAAATTTCCCCTAACTTGGCTCCTTTATATATCAGTGAGTGTGCGGTTCTAAGGGGGTCCATACTATACCACCTTATATAACCTGGCTATGAGGCTGAAAAGCATTTTTCACCCAGTTCTAACAGTGTGACAACAGTTATTAAACTCAGTTGGTAAGGTCTATGTAGACTGATCCTAAAGTTGCAGAACCTGCATATTGTGTGTATGTATGCGTCTGCAATTCCCACCATTACTGGCTACTACAGTAAGAGCCATTTAGCTGCTCAGCATTGTATGTAATAAAACACCAAAGGCATCTGGGTTTTTTTGGATATATTTCTTGGCATGATGTGCTGGATTCTCCTAGCACAGTTTGGAGATCAGCATGTTTTCCAGGGAAGTTGGAAACCTATATCCACTCACATATCCTCTATTGTGTATTTTGTTACACTTCAGCACTACTGGTTTGTTTTGGGGGTTTTTTTGGGTGGGGAAGCACATTATAAAAAAGATCAGACAATAATACCATGACAATGGAGCTTACTGCTATTATCACAGGGCAGCGGGCTACACAATACCAACCTTTGGGCCAAATGTGGCTTATGCAGGGAAAGACTTCACCTCGCAAGAAGTACAAAATATACAATGCAAAAATCAACATTTGTGAGTTCCTACCTTCTGACTATGAACAACCCCCTTCCATCCCTTCCCACTAATGTAACATGTACGAATAATTATGGATAGAAGTTCTTGCCATGTCAGTGACCATACACATGTGAAAACATAAACTCGTAGACTTTTATGCCCATTGGGTCTTCATGTTGTGGATGGTACATGGAGCAGGGTTTCTCTGATATTTCAAAGGGGTCAGAATCACCGTAGTTCACTACTGTTCACACTTTTGTGCTGGCCAAGGCTGGCTGCGATTCCTCTACAGCATTTTACCAGATTTTTTACTTTATCACTCTCTATTAAGAAGAAAATGGAAAAGTCTGCTCACCACAGGTGTACCCCTTCATGGCTGGGCATGGTGAAGCTTTTTGGCATGTCCTGCCAACATCTGCCGTGGCCCTGTGGTGGACTGAGGTGTTGGGGTGGGTGCAGGCTCCAGGAGGGAGTTTGGGTGTGAGAGGGGACTCCGGGCTGGGCAGAGGGTTGGGGTGCGGGACGGGGTTCGGGGTCCCGGCAGCACTTACCACAGCTCCCAGGTCCCTGCAGCCCCAAGATGCATGGGTGGCCAGGGAGGCTCCGCACACTGGCCTCACGCCCGCAGGCACCTCCCCTGCAGCTCCCATTGGTCATGGTTCCTGGCCAATGGGAGCTGCGGAACTGGCCCTCGGGGCAGGGACAGCGCATGGAGCCTCTCTGGCATCCATGTGCCTAGGGGCTAGCTGCCACTTCCAGGAGCCGCATGGAGCTAGAGCAGGCAGGGAACCTGCCTTAGCCCTGGGCCCCCACTGCACCGCTGACCAGACTTTTAATGGCTCAGTCAGTGGTGCTGACCAGAGCCGCCAGGGTCCCTTTTTGACTGAGCGTTCCGGTCCAAAACCAGACCCCTGAGAACCCTACATTAACCCCTTCTTGGTCAGTGTGGGATTTGTATACTGTATACAGAGATGCTTACAATTTACGAGTTTTTTGAGGCTCTTCTGTTATTATTTATCTATGACCCTACATGGCACTAGAAAAATCAAGGACTATGTGTTCTAATATTGGTATAATATAAGGATTGATATAACATATCATGCTATGGCTCAGATTCTCTGGTCTGGCTGAGCTGCATTCTCAGAGCAGGAACTGGCGACAAAAAGGCTTTATGCTATTTTTGTAGGTCTCCAATGATGGGACTGGCTAGAGCAGGGGTCTCAAACTCAATTTACCTTAGGGCTAGTGCCAGTCCTCAAATCCTCCCATCGGACCAATGTCACTCATGCCGCCCAGAACCCACCCCCCAAAACTCTGCCCCCCAAAAACTCTGCCCCCCACCTGCCTAAGGATATGGGAGGGAGTTTGGGTGGGGGAGGAGGTCTGGGGTAGGGGATTGGAGTGCAGGCTCTGGAAGGGAGTTTGGGTGCAGAAGGGGTGAGAGGTTGGGCTCTGGGAGGGAATTTGGGTGGGAGAGGGGGTCTGGGGTGCAGGGTCTGGGATGGAGTTTGGGGGCTGTGGGGTGTATGAGAGGGGGGTGCAGGCTCCGTGAGGGAGTTTGGGGGCAGGAGGGGGTTTGGAGGAAGGGGGAGGGGGTGCAGGCTCTGGGAGGGAGTTTAGGGGTGAGGGGTATGTGGGGAGGGGGGGTGCAGGCTCTGGGAGGGGGTCGGGGATGCAGCACATACCTGGGGCTCCAAGGCGGAGCAGGCCGGGGGGCCTCTGCGCGCTGCTGCCCCCAGGCACCACCCCTGCAATGTCCCATTGGCCACAGGGAGGGGCCGGCAGCCACTGGAGCGAGCAGGCAGATGCCGGGGCCCCGGGGTGGGTGAGGGAGGAGTGCCCGGGGGCGGCAGGTGGGGCCAAGGGAGAGACCCGCCACACGACTGCTGAAGCTCCGCGGGCTAGAGACTGGTTTGCCCCCTGATAAAATTTAAAGCAGCTTTAGGGTGGCTCTGAGTCGCTCAAGGCACCATTCCAGCAACCAGGGGGGTGGACGTAGTAGCACTCTGGCCATGCCCTCTATGGCAGGCACTAAGAGGGAATGGGGCAGAGATGTTATGTTGGCTGTATGCCACCAGGTGATTCCTTCTATGCTTAGGAAGCTGGTTAAGTTTTCTTGACAGCATTTCTGCACTACCATTTCCCTCTGTGCCTAGAAAGCTGGTTAAGTTCGCTTGATGGCACTTCTGTCCTGCACTTAGCCACTACTAAGTGAGTACAGAGAAGCCAAAAAGCTGGCCCTAAAAGTCTAACATATTAGTGTATATTTGCTTAATAACTCAGAAGATCCATTTTCTCCTTTCTTTCCAAGGAAGGGAAAAAATCACCTTACCATCTTTCTAGAAAGATCAAAGGTGCACAGATTCTTGAAAAAACACATGTCAGTTTGTTTTAACGATTGCTTACTCCTATACGGTGAAAGAATTTGCATCTTTTTGATCTCATTTACTCTCTGCATTTAATTTGTTTTGGTTTTGCATGTTTTAATTTAGCAAACAAGTTGTATGCTGTGACCTAAGCCCATTTTAGATTTGTTAAGGAATCTTGCCTGTTCACAGTTTTTTCAAGCTGTTTGTATTCATCTCACACGCTGGGTTATATTTAAACAGAGGATCAACTGATAATTGTAGCACCACTGTTGGCACCGCTCTAATGATGAGTCTGCCAGCATTTTCAGGTTGAAATTTGGCATGCAACATTGCAGCCTGGGAGCCAATTTTTATTAAAATTAGTAGAGGAAAAAATCTGTTTGGCCTTTCTTGTGCAATAAGAATGTAAAAAGCTAGAATTTAAAAAGAAATAATTAGTGTTGAAAATATAGTACGTATCCAGCAGGTATTTTTTGTGGTGTGGGGAGTTCTGCATGGGTTTTACTGACATGTATTGACTAGTACGTAATATTATTACTGTCCTCTAGCTGATGGAATGCTAGGGCTGCTTACATGTTATTTATTAATTATATCATGATTTAATGGTTGGCTTTCAAAGGACCTAATCCTACATAGTATAAAGTGTCTTTTGTGAGCTGTTGGACGTCCAGTGGGTCAAGCTTCACATCTCACAGATTTAGGCTAATCCAGAGCTGTGAGCCATCCAACATTATTTTGTGGAATTATGTGTACCCATTTTTGCCATTTTGTTCTGCGCAAGTTCACACCCTGAAAATGTCCTTTATGGCGACGTTTTTGGCAAAATGGCTGTTTACATCAAAAATATGCAAAAACTGAAAATGTTATTTATTTATTTGTAGGCTCTTTCAAGGTGCGCTTTTCAACACAAGGGCATCTTTGCTCAAAACTGGGCCCATGTTCACTCCAAACACTCTACTTACCTCAGCAAAAGGAGTCTATGGTTTTATTTGTTTTAGGTTCTAAATTCTATCCCCACTTACAGCTTGAAACTAATAGCCATGGTATGTGAAAGTGCTGATAATTATATGCAGCCATAGAATGTTAAATTTAAACATATAATACATATAACGGAATGCTCAGGATAATAATTAGCCCCCAATACTGAAACTGGATCAACTAGTGTAGACCCATACACAGCTTCTTTGAAGTCAATAGCCATAAATATGTAATTATATAACATATATCATCAAGGACCTAAAAGCACTTTATAAGCATTAATTAACTACAGCTCACAATAAAATAAGCACAACCTTCTTGGCATTATTACACCCCTTTTACAGATGGATAAACTGAGGCACAGAGAAATTAAGCGATTAACCCCATAGGTTGAGAGAGCCACCTAGTGCTCTGTTCTAAACATTAACCCACACGGTCTTCTGTTGTAGCAAGTCTTGTCTCATCAGCATCAATGCTACAATGACCAGAAGGAAAGAACACAGCAAACCTGATCAGATGGGAAAATCACAGATCATTGACACAAAAATGCTGGTATGAAGTTTTAGAATCCCTTTCTTCCTTTTGTGAATTCCCTCCCAATCTTAGTACAAGTCGTTGGCAACTGTGCAAATGGATCAGCAGTGGTACATATACACAGAGTTTGTTGGAGGAGAATTAAAATTTGTTATCTTAACCCACCAGAAACTAGACTTTTTTTGGTGTGTGTGTGGGGGGGGGAAGAGGAGGACAATATCACCCAACATTGTTTCAAATAGAAAAAGATGAGGTTTTGTGTATATTTTCCATTTCCACTGACATTCATTTCAATAATGTAATTCTTGCTTAACAGCCATTGGGGAAGATTCTTTCCTGCACCACAGTTCTGTTTGGCTCAGGATAGGGCAGGGGTACACCAGGGAACCAGTTCTCGTTTCCTAATCTTCAGGGCCAGCCTGGGTCTGACAATATATAGAGCCGCTTCTGGGGAGCTTTAAGATCCATCACTGGGATAGGATCCTCCAATAGACCCTACCCCAGTAGAGGACTGCATTGGTGGAGTTCCTGTCTGCCATGTCTCTTCCCGACTTCCTACACCAGGAAGAGGGAAGGGCAGAGGTCCAGGGCCTGAATTCCCTACACCAAAGGAATTCTATACTGGCAATCTGTGGTCAGAATCTGGACCCTCTACACCCCCCAAAGCATTATAAAGGGACAGGATCTCAGAAGGGAATCTGGACCTCAGTCTTCCTTGTTATTATAGGTGAGTCAGACAGCACAGGTAACCTTAATGCTGGCATTTCCTAACATCTGAGTGCTTGACTTTGTAACCATAAACATGTTCTTCTAATATAGTGTTTTTGTGTGTAATATTAACATGGATTTGTTGCTCATTAGAACAAAGGACTATACCACTGGCAGCCACCAGACACAATGAATGGAAACCCTGCAAACCTTTCTCAAAAGGACCCTTCCCATACCTGCACTGGTTCTTGTCCCAAGAACTTTTCTTGATTAGCGATGCCAAACAAGTAGAACCCTCCAAGATCCAAGTGTGTGACACTTTCTCTTCTGAATAATAAATAATAATAATAATAATACTTTGCACTTAATATCGTCTTTCATCTGGCAACGTCAATCACTTTACAACAAAACGTCCTAGGGGACTTGGCAAGTATTAGTGTTGAACTCACTTGACATATGAGAAAATTGAGTCAAAGACTGATTAAGTGACTTGTACAAGATAAGACAAAGAATTAGAGATAGAGTTTGTAATCAAACCCTAAATGCCCCAACTCCCATCCTTTCTCCAACTGCTAAATTACACTTTCTCCCTAATGAGCGACAAAGACTCAAAATGCGGTACACAGACCAAAAAGAAGAAGCTGGAAACAGTATGGGCTAATTTTCTTTATCAGCTATAAAGTTTACTGTAATCTTAATGTCAAGAGTTTGATTTTTTGATATCAGTAAATAAATTAACAGTGAAACAACATGATGTTTGCATGAGACAGAAGTAAATAGAGGTTTGATATAAGTGCCATGCCATGTTCTGAGTTTCTTATATAAAAGAAAACCCTTTGGAAGCAAGAATGACGATAAAACTCATTTTTTACTTGTGACTTAATCTAGCACTTCAACCCAGGTATCCATCAATAATTCTAGACTACTTCCTCTAGCCATGCTATAAAGTGCATGGGTAGAGAACAATGGTCTTGAGGTTAAAGCAGGAATTTAGGTTCAATTCTTGCCTGTGCCACAGACTTTTTATAGATGTTTATATGCTACAACGAGGAAAGCCAATATGAGAACCTGGACAGGTTTCATTGTCTTCTCTTCCCTGGCTTTGAGGCACTATCAGAATCTCTACTACCTTCAAGATAATACAACCTGTTGTAGATTCTGTAGCCATTTTTCTTTAATTGCTTTTGCCTCAAGAAAAGGAGCACTGTTTTCCTGGGATAGGCAAATAGCAGTAGCTCTCTTCTCATTCTAAACTTGCATTCTTTTGGTGGCAGCTCCTTCAGTGCTACTAGTCAGTAGATACAGTATGGTAGAATACCACTTACCTGGGTTTAGTTTGTGAACCAGAAGAAGGTGCAGAGCCTTTGAGAGAGGGACCCTTAGGAATGACTGTTGCCAACTTTCTCTTCTGTGATTTTCTCTTTTTCATTATGTTTGACATTTTTGAGACTGAGCTTTGTTACAGACTATTAGCCTATGGCAGTAGGCTTGGGAGATGAGACTTCGTCAAGACATAAATCACACAAAAGTGTGAAAACGTGAAACTACAAGGCTGCATTTGTAGCTCTTGGTTGGAATAGATTTGTTGCATTGATTGCAACATTTCAGGTTACTGTATCTGCCAATGCTACAGCATGTAGTGAAATGAAATTAGCGCCCTATGTGCCTAGATAGCAACTCTATTAAACTTTGTGTTTAGCATATCTACTGACTTTGTGGGATCACTGTAGCAAGTTTTAAATGATGCATGAAATGAAGAATTCCTGCCCATCTTAGGAAGAGATTGTGCAGATAATAGACAGTGCTTTGCAATCACAGCTGTGTAGTGTTTTTTTTTTTTTTCTGTGGTGATGTTCAACTCAGACACAGAAATGCCCTTCAAACCCAAAAGTAACAGTATATACTTATATTTATATAGGGTTTTTGTGTTGCTGCTGCTTATGTATAAATTTCTTTTTTTTTATTTTCTTAATAGTATTCAGTCAGAGAAGAGAAATTGTTCATTACATACAACCCCAGCCTCCGCCCCCCTCAAACAAAATCCCAATAGCGTAGCTGTGCATGACTAATCTTGGGTCTTGTTTCTTTCTTATTCAAACTTTGTTTTGTTGGGGAAGGAGGTGAAATTTTTAAAAGTTTAGTTTTATTTTGAGGGCCACATTATGAGTGGCCTTGCACAGAAGTAATAACTTTGCCCACCCCCACTTGGTGGGACTCCAGTGGGGACGTTCAAAATAGCAGTCCCGGGCATTTAGAAGTTTAGGGACTGCTTGCTCCTCCTCCTCCCTGCAGAGATCAGGACGGTAGAAAGCCAATGGAGATAAAGTGAGGCCACGTCCATATCCCAGCTCTCCACACACCAGCCCACAGAGCAGGACTGCCACATTCTGCTCCTTCCAAAGGGTTGGGGCAGATTGTGCTCTCCCTGTGTTCCAGGAACAGCACCAGAGATACTGTGCCTCAGGGAGGCAAAATCCTTCTGGGGCAGTGTGGCTTCACCCCATTCACTACTCAGGGTTGTGATGTAAAAACTACAATCTAGCTCACAGATTACTTTAATGTCACTGGCTTCTCTCTAGCAGAGCAGAAATTTGAGTTCAAAGAATGGGATTTGCCTAGATTATTCACCTATCCACTCCCCCCTCTTTCTTTTCTTTTCTTTTTTTTAATAAGGCAGCAGGAAAACTACTTGAACATTAAACAAGAGTTTCAGTAAATGGGCCTTTTAACTCTGAAATTCTATATCCAGTTTCATTGGACAGAATGGGGTGAACCAGAGCTACATCTTTGACTCAGAAAACAATTTCTGCCTGTACTATTAGTAAACAAAACAAAAAAATTAAAAACTACACAGTAAATTAGGGTTTTCCATTCTGAGGATACCCATTGATTACATTAGGGCATAAGGGATCCAACTGCCAGAACACTATAAGTGTCCTGTCCTACTCTTACTCCCATTCATATTGCTTACTTCCTTTTGAAATCAATGGGACTGTGCTTGGCATATGCACCCTCAGCCTGATTCAAGCCAAATGGTGTCAAAGGAAAGACTCCTGGTAAAATTTTCAAAAGTGTGTAAGGTACTTAGCAGCCCAAGTTTCATTTACTGGGCTTTGGATCCATTCATTGGGCTTTGGATCAGGCTCTATATATGAGAATAGCCCCTTTATAATAAGCAAAACAAAAATAGCCGGTCTGACACACCCAACTTTGGGATATTCAAAATCTGGATCTGGATTCAAGGTTGGTGGATTGGGCCCATCTCTCGCTGCTTTTCATTTTGCAGTTTAAATGTACTTGTGACTCAATATCGAGAAGCATATAAAGTACATGCAACGTAAAAGTTATTGAAGCCTGTTAATAGTTGATTCTCAAATCACCTTTTAGGTACTATGTCATTGTTGTTTAAAAAGATATGTATCTAAAAGATGTATATTGTTATATGTATTTTATGTAAAGAACTGAGCTTTTTATACTGCATGTTTTAATATATAAAAACATCTATAATAAACCATGAGGTGTACCTACTTTATTCTTTGGCATTCTTCGGTGCACTAGTTGGTGTTCAGTGCATTGGCGAGACATAAGTTGATCCAAAGAAACTATAATGTTTCATTTGGAAACACAAGGTCTACTGCACCATTGATTTAAAAAGAAAATCACATAATAAAAAAAATCAGAAAGGTAAAGAAATTCTGCATCCTAAGAGGTGATAAATATCTTATTATTATTTTACCTTAAAAGGGAAAGGTATGCACACAAATTACTGCATTTGTCAATATTGCATGACAGCAATTTCTACTTGTCAAAAACATTTGTACTTCTCCAAAAATGTCCCATCCCATTCTTTGCCCCTAAACATTCAAGAGTATTTAGAGAAGAAAATTGTATAATATTCCCCCATAGTAATATATTTTCAGGAGCTAGAAAGTGTGGAAACAGAGTGACTGTTGTTAATCCCCTATAGTATTTTCAGCACTTACATCCTATTTTCATTGTCTCACATCCTAATCAATTATCCTCAGCAATATTACAAAAATAAAGTTTTACAGTGAGGGAAACTAATGTTCCTATTGTTATTACCAAAAACTGCACCTCCTGGTGATTTTACTTGGGGCACTATTGCTAACATCACTGGTGGTTTCAGTTAAAATGCATTGCTTTCTTCTAAGTATA
>NW_020664446.1:24197587-24252587 GCF_002925995.2 Terrapene triunguis
ACTTCCTATAAAGAATGCAGCAGGAATGTGTCTATGTGGTTATTTGCATGCACAATTACCACAATTGCCCACACAAGTATGCTCAGTGACACACAAATTAGGTGTGCAAATACATGTTTTTGTATGCCTAAATATTTGAAAAGTAAAACAGTGTTCTTGACAATGTCCGACACTGACATTTGGGGCCTGATTTTCAGAGGTCCAACTGAAGTCAGGTTGTCATGGCCTACTCTTATCATTTTATTAATCAATTATGGAAATCAATAGGAATGCTGCTGATCAAGTAGTTATCTTTTGGGATCATATAGAGTGTTTCTAAGATGGTAAGGTGCTCCATCAACATATGACTGAAGAAACTGCATGCTGCAATCCAAGACTGTATTTAAAATCAGTATCCCCATTGCCTATGAAGATAGTTTTCATGAGAACAAGCTGTTGAGTTCATGATGGGGTTTCAGTGGAAACTAGCTCCAAAGCAGGAAGTGGTTGGAATCTGTCAAGCATACAGTAAACTTAGGGTACGTCTTCACTACCTGCCGGATTGCCGGGTAGTAATCAAATCTATCTGGGATCGATTTATCGCGTCTCGTCTAGACGCAATAAATCGATCCCCGAACACACTCCCCGTTGACTCCGGAACTCCACCAGGGCTAGAGGCGGAAGCGGAGTCGACGGGGGAGCTGCGGCCATCAATCCCGTGCTGTGAGGACGCGAGGTAAGTCGATCTAAGATACGTCGACTTCAGCTATGCTATTCTCGTAGCTGAAGTTGCATATCTTAGATCAATCCCCCACCCCCCCAGTGTAGACCAGCCCTCAGGTTTGAAGCTTGGCATTTACTGATATAGATTCTTAATTACAACAACAGAGTAGGTAGTCAGGTTTCAGAGTGGTAGACATGTTAGTCTGTATCAGCAAAAAGAATGAGGAGTACTTGTGGCACCTTAGAGACTAACAAATTTATTTGAGCATAAGCTTTCGTGGGCTAAAGCCCACTTCATCAGATGCACGCATCAGATGTAGGTAGTGTGAAGGAGGAACTTTTACAGTGTATTAAAGAAAGGAGTGATATGTGGCATAGCTTCCTGGATTTCCTTGGAAATATGAAGCAGTATCGTTAATTCATTCATTAATAACTGGTGTAACAGGGAAATGTTTTAATCTAGAAGAAATACTTGAAACTAGTAATTGGCTGGGATTGCATCCCCCTATTTACCCAGCTGCCTGAGAAGTTCCTATCAAAATATATTGTGTTCCCCTACCAAGACACTGAACATTGGGAATAAGGTTGCATGTATTAATATCATTTAAAGGAGGAGTGACATTATGAACAAATGCTTACAGTAAAACTCCCCTTCATCCGAAGATCATTGTATGACAGCTGTATCTCCTTAGATAGAAGAATTCACAGCTTGGCTTAATTTTCAAAATATATGAAGATCCTTTTCAAAATATATGTAGGACCAGCTATACTATTAACCTCAAAATAATCATTCACCTTTCACTTTCAGCAATTAATAATTTAATTGCCTGCATGTCAGTTGCAATCCCTTGAGTTAGTTAGCCAGATATAGTTATATATTAAATTTAAAAGTTGCAGGAACTTCTGTAGTTTGCAGGCAAACATTTGTAATAATAAAAATAATCACTACCTGGCAAGTTCCAATACTGAATAAGTCGGAGAATAGCAATTTATTATGTCATAGCTAGTTTACAGTAGAAATGTAAGTAACATCAGGTAGTTACAAATCAAATAGTCCAAACAAAAAAACTGAGTTAAATAAAATACTGATACCACTCAAAGCAGCAGTTTACCAGCTCTTGCAGCTAACCCACACAACAGATAGACTTTGAACTATTCTCCTGCTTACTTTTTAACATTTATATTGCAGTGCCCTAAACCAGATTGAGGCCGCATTAAGCTAGATACTGCATAAACATATGGTAAACAAAAAATGCCTGCCCCAAAGAGTTTACAATCTGGTACTTTGATTGCAACCCATATTCCATTAAATTCTCCCTTCAGGAATGCCTGCTAGGTCAGACTGCTTTCCTGTCCCTGCTTCACAATAAATAAATAGAGATATCCTATTGCCTAGAACTGGAAGGGACCTTGAAAGGTCATTAAGCCCAGCCCCCTGCCTTCACTAGCAGAACCAAGTACTGATTTTGCCCCAGATTCCTAAGTGGCCCTCAAGGATTGAACTCATAACCCTGGGTTTAGCAGGCCAATGCTCAAACCACTGAGCTATCCCCCCCATTGCATGGTACAAGATCATGACAGCTGAACTCCCAAGATATTCCCAAACTCACCAGCTCCTGGTCACCTTCTTGGCCAGGTTCCATAACCCAATCCCAAGGGTGCCTTCCTGAAGTGCAGACAGGGCCTGGTTATTGGCTCCTTTTCCTTCTTGTTGGGGTGGGAAGTGAAGGAGCCTACCGTTCTCTTTGGCCATAGCTTGTGGGTCTAGTCCTGGAGATAGCTAGGCTCAGGTCTGGGGGAAGTGAGCAAGAAGAAGGCACCTTTTTATATAAAACCTCAGGCTGTAGGGTGGCAGCTCCTCCTTTCTCCAATAGATGTCCTGGTTGGAGCTAAATCAAGAGATGAATCCATCAACCCAGCCCTCTAAGGAGCGCTGGAAGGACTCCAGTTTGAGAACTAATGGGCAAAGTATAAATCTCTTTTTTTCTAGGCGTTCATGAAATGCTGACTGCTAAATCATAGTGAAACTCATACAGGGAAAAATCAAGACAGTACCCAGAGTCATGGTATTCTAAAGTATGAAGCACTTTAGTAGGACAATATTGGCCCAATTACTATATCTGTTCTATGTTTGAATAGATTATTTCAATCTCTAAGCTATCAATCCAGCATCTTTCACCAGCCTTAAATTCACACACATTAGAATAAATTTTCAAGTATGTTACAGTACTTTAAAGGGTTGCAATTGAACTGACAAAAGAAAGAAGTTCCAAGTTAAAGCTATTACTACAGCCTTATAATTCTCAGTTATTTCGAAGATTTCTGAATAGTATATGTCCTTATCTATAATAGCCCTGACCTTGCATGCGCATAACTTAGAGTGAAATCACTGTACGTTTTATGTAAATAATAGCTGTGGGATTGGGTCCATACATGTACTACAATGTGAAGGTACAATGGGATGAGTTAGCCACTATGCTAACATGAACTCGGGTTTTCTCTGGAAGGTTGTGTGAGACAGACATTATTTTTACTGAATAAGCCCATGATATTTGACCTCATTTTGATGGTTGCCTGACCCACTAATTATTCATGAAAATTTCGATGGGATGTTTGCAAAATGATTTTTTAAAAACAGTATCAGGCACTATGTGAAGAGTGCAAAAAACGATAAGTTGTTAAAGATAAATTCCTTAGGTGTTTGACTTAGCATTCTTCAATTATTAGTCTAATTATTCTTCTATTATTTAGGCAGCAAGCCAAAGGTTCTTGGGTGCATCGAAAGTTAATGGGGGAGATGAAGAAAAACTGTAAGGTCATGTCAACATATGTTCATTAAAGCTTGAGTTCCTTTTGCATTAAACTTACTATCCGCTCTAACAATTTACCAGGGTCTATTTATTTAATACTAATAAAATATGCAGGAGTAATTATTTAAATATATTCTCTTAACCAGGTTTTTTATTTTTTTTTTGGTCATTTCTATTGTGTGCAAAAAACGACAGAGCTGCAAGATAGAGGGCTCATTTGGAAATCTACAGGAAAGGTTCACGAGTCTCCTGTTCACTGCCAGAAAGAAATACACAAGATCCCACAAACTTGCCAACAGTCCCCAGTACTTTCTAGCATACTGCACTGGATATATAAATTTACATACAAAAATCTATATTAGAGGAAAGTTATTTGGGTTTAAAAATCAAGCACTCCAAAGTTAAGAAATGTCACTTTCACAGATGTGTATGCACTCTTCATTTTTCCACTTATACCACTAAGGCTATGTCTACACTACCACTTATGTCGGTATAACTTTTGTTGCTCAGGGGTGTGAATAAACCACCTCCCCCTGCCTCAAGTGACATAAATTACACCAACATAAACACCGGTGTGGACAGCTTCTCCTGCCAACATAGCTACCACCGCTCATTGGGGGTGGATTAATTAAGTTGATGGGAGAGCTCTCTTCTATCTTCTCTCCTCTCTTCTATTAGAACAGCTACACTAGAGAGCTTGCAGCAGCATAGCTGCAAGCTCTCTAGTGTAGACATAGCCTAAATGGGCAGGGTTTTGTGGAAAAAATAGTATGTGATCACCTAATTAAAGACTGAATCATAATATGTATGCACAAAGGAGGCAGAATTGAGGTCGCTCACATGGGCTACCCTAACTTTTAAATGCTTACCTTTCCAACCTAAATAACATTCTTTTAACATATCTTTTGCATGTAATTTCTGAGGTTATTTTAAGAAAGGAAAATGTAAAAACAAATGATATTATGTACAACCATCAACAGAACTAACTACATTTCTTGGTGGCAGGAGAAGGCTGTTATCACAGAATCAGCATGTGTGACTGGTGCCATGTGCTGGGTCTAGCAGATGGTCGGGGCGCCTAACCTAGGCTGGATCTCTCTCACTCTCTCCCTAGGAGGTAAAAACCTCTTTCCCCATTTGGTGCTCTCAGAGGGGGAATGAGTTGCTGGGGTCAAGGGAGGTTATGTGCAGAGGCCCAATTCCTTACTGGGATCTGTGGGAAGTGCCATCTAGAATGTTCAAGTTCAATTATTTTGGCTGCCAAAATTAACCTGAGTAATGCAAACAACAGAAAGGAAAAGGCAATGTTTAATAGTTTATAATTCAGCTAAATGTAAATAGAATTTCATGGGACACAGAAAAGACATTTCTTTAGCCTAAAAGTCTTATTCTTACCCAATTTCTAAGGCCTGCTGCAAACAATGCAGTGTTTAGAGCTTATCAGAATTTGACCATAAGCTACTTTTATAATTAAAAGTGCTTGGGAACTAACCTATGGGGTCACTACCACTTTATTACACCAAAATTAGACATGGAAGCTCGCTTATGCTTTTTTGGAGTCCATGTGGGTTTTGCGTTGAAAGGAATAGGATCAGGACTACAATTTGAATTAAAAATATATTAGCCACTATTTGTAACAACAGATACACGCAGTGATAATTACAATTTCTGTCCAGAATAGTTTATGTGTGCTATGTAGCAGAAGCAGGCTAAGATAGCACATATGACAGAATACATGTACTTTGCTGGAATGGGGCGGAGGCATCAGAGTAAGTGAGAAAAATCTATTGTAGAAATTAGAAACTAATCCAAATCCTGCCTGGCAAATCTGCTTATTTAATATGTTCATTTAAATTCATTTCACAGTCAAGGAAAATGAGATTTTTTTTTTAAAATGTTTATTAATGCAAGTTATAGGAGAAAATAAATCCACCGGCTTTTTTTCCCTGGAGCGCTGAACAGGGAGACCTGTGTAGTATTCACTGTGAAATGAAAAATATTTTTTTGTATAATATGAGTTTAACTAAAGCAAATATTTATGGTTCACCAATAAACAACTTTAAAAAGATCTTCCTAATTAAAAAGCATAGAGGAAAAAAGTTAATAGAAGGTTCCAACAAGAATGATGGAGCTTGTTAAGAATATACACAAATGACTAGACTTTTATTAAATACTTTGAAATATGGGACCCACTGCCCAATACTACGAGGTGCTGACTACATCCTGAAAGCAGCTGAGCAGTCTATGAAAGAAAAGTATCTTTCATGAAGGGCCTCTTGATTTCCATGGTACTAAAAACTCCAATCTGATCTTTTCCAAGTGCAAAGCAGGTCAGGTTACTATCAGTAATTTAGAGGCACATTTATTATGTTCTCATATATGTTCTGCACTTTTTCAGATCACAATATGGTCACTAATGTCAAAGTCTCTGGTGGCATAATCTTACGGAAGTCTATGGAGAATTCAGCCCCTATACTAAATTTTGACAGTACTGTATCTCTAGTCTCAAGTAGTTTCTTAACAACATAATATCCAGAGAAGCTGGTTTCCCCTCATACAGGAGCGGTGCCAGGGTTTTTGGCGCCCTAGGCAGGGGTCCTTCCGCGCTCCCGGTCGTCATCGGCAATTCTGCGGCAGGGGGGTCCTTCCGCGCTCCCGGTCTTCGGGGCACTTCGGCGGCGGGTCCTGGAGCGAGTGAAGGACCTGCCGCAGAATTGCCGCCGAAGACCCGGAGCGCGGAAGGACCCCCCCACCGCCGAATTGCTGCCCCCCCAAATCCTGGTGCCCTAGGCAACCGCCTAGGTTGCCTAAATGGAAGCGCTGGCCCTGCCCTCATAGAATCATAGGACTCGAAGGGACCTTGAGAGGTCATCTAGTCCAGTCCCCTGTACTCATGGCAGGACTAAGTATTATCTAGACCATCCCTGACAGGTGTTGATCTAGCTTGCTCTTTAAAATCTCCAGCGATGGAAATTCCACAGCCTCCCTAAGCAATTTATTCCACTGCTTAAGCACCCTACCAGTTTTTCCTAATGTCCCATCTAAACCGCCCTTGCTGCAATTTAAACCCATTGCTTCTTGTCCTATCGTCAGTGATTAAAGAGAACAATTTTTCTCCCTCCTTCTTATAATAACCTTGCATGTACTTGAAAGCTGTTATAATGTCCCCTCTCAATCTTCTCTTCTCCAGACTAAACAAACCCAATTTTTTCAGTCTTTCCTCATAGGTCATGTTTTCTGGAACTTTACTCCTTTTTGTTGCTCTTCTCTGGACTTTCTCCAATTTGTCCACATCTTTCCTGAAATGTGGTGCCCACAACTGGAAACAATACTCCAGTTGAGGACTAATCAACGTGGAGTAGAGCGGAAGAATTACTTCTTGTGTCTTGTTTACAACACTCCTGCAAATACATCCCAGAATTATGTTTGCTTTTTTTGCAACAGTGTTGCACTGTTGACTCATCTTTAGCTTGTGATCTGCTATGACTCCAGATCCCTTTCTGCAGTCTTTCTAGGCAGCCATTTCCCATTTTGTATGTGTGTAACTGATTATTCCTTCCTAAATGGAGTACTTTACATTTGTCCTTATTGAATTTCATCCTATTTACTTCAGATCATTTCTCTAGTTTGTCCAGATCATTTTGAATTTTAATCCTTTCCTCCAAAGCACTTGCAACCCATCCCAGCTTGGTATCATTCACAAACTTTATAAGTGTACTCTCTATGCCATTCTCTAAATCATTGATGAAGATATTGAAAAGAACTGGACCCAGAACTGATCCCTGTGAGACCCCACCTGATATTCCATTCTAAGCACATATTGCTTAGGCTGTCTTCTTCAATCAGAATTCTTATCCAGACACTTGAGCTCATCGGAGAAGTGGCCTTTCCACATAGTATTGGCAATCTGTCTCAAGCATTACTTCATGTTTTCAGTTTATACGCTTTTCTCATCGACTGCCCTTCCTTTGAGCCATAGTGACAGACTATCTACACTGAGTATATTTTTATTTGAGTCCCCCCTCCATCAAATCTTGTTCTTACTTTTACATTCTTTAAAAAAACCCTAAACAAATCTGTTAGACTCAGAGTTGATTGTGGCTAACCTTGTGCAGGTATGTGGGTGAGTGAAGGACTACATGGTGTCTGTTCTCTGTGTACACTGCCAACAAGGGCAATTAACAACTTCAATCCCTGTGCTTGGGACAAGTGTAGCTAATGTGCCATCTGTGCATCCTCATGAGTGCACATTACCCCAAAGGGAATGTGGAAAAGGTTGAGCCATGGCTTTCTCTGAACCACAGTTCCTCCCCAAACTTCTCTGTGTTGTGTGATTCCACAAACCAGTTCCCAAATACCGCAGTTTGGCCCTTAAACCATCAGCGAAGGATAAATGAACATATTATACTGTATTATGTGTTGCCTCATTGGGTGTTTCTTTAACTGATTTTTATTGTGTGTGGAGTGCTAGCAGTGATTATTTCTTGGAGAGAGTGCTCGGAGCTGCGCAGACAAGAGATGTGGGCCCTGCTCTTAGGGCTTTGCAGCAGCAGGGCTCAGTGACAATGCCAGCCTATGGCTTAAAATTAAGTTTGCAACAAGGGTGGTATTAGCTGCTGGAAGACTCTTTTTGACTATGTGCCTGTCAAGTCTTTGGAATAAATAAATTGGAATGGAATGCAAATGGAGTCCTGAGACAAAGTTGCATACCTGTCTGTAATTAGATTACATTTTGCAACTAAAGGGCCTGATCCTGATATCCTCTCGCAGGCAAAATTCCCATTGGAGATAGATATTCAACAAGATGGAAAATAGGGGACTTAATCTTTTCTTAGGTAAGGAAATCAACGGCAATTTGACTGAGTAAGGAATGAATAAGGTCTGCATGATCTGGCCTACTGACTCATTCATGAGAGTGCTTCACAACGTCGGAACTCTCACTGGAAATACCAGTAGTACATATTACCTAGAGCAGGCCTGCACAACCCGTAAAGCGGCGAGGGCCATATTACTCAAAAGAAAACAGCTAAGGGCCGAAACCCCCCGGCCCCACTGAACCCCCCCCCCCAGTGCCGCCAACCCCCCCAGCGCCGCCCAGCCCCCCCGAAACACAACACCCGCCCCACGGAAACAAACCCCCCCCCAGCGCTGCCCGCCCCACAGAAACAAGCCCTCCTTTCCCAGGGCCACCCCACCGAAACAGCAGTATTGAACCTTGGTAATAAATAAATAAATGGAGATATCCTATCCCCTAGAACTGGAAGGGACCTTGAAAGGTCATCAAGTCCAGCCCCCTGCCTTCACTAGCAGGACCAAGTACTGATTTTGCCCCAGATCCCTAAGTGGCCCCCTCAAGGATTGAACTCACAACCCTGGGTTTAGCAGGCCAATGCTCAAACCACTGAGCTATCCCTCTCCCCTAATATGTTATAGCGGGCCCCTAAGGTAGTATAATTAAGGTAAAAGAAAAATGTCTTTTTTGCTAGAAGTAGAATAAGATCTTCCCCCCACTTTGTAATCAATTGTCCTGTTGAATGAATGAGGTCTGAATGAGTAAGGCGTGGAAGGCAGGCACCTCCAGACAGCTGCAACCCTTGGAGAGGGGATGGGAGCCAGACCAGATCAGTAGAACAGGTCAGCCCCCGACTCGCCGCTCGCCTCCTCAGCCCCCCTCCCCCAGCTTGCCTACTCACCCCCTGCCACTGCCCACCCGCTTGCCTCCTCAGCCGCCTCCTCCCCTGCTGCCGGCTCACCTGCCCCCCCCGCCACTGGCCGCCCGCTCGCCTCCTCAGCCCCCCACACCCCTCAGCTCACCTACGCACCCCCTGCCACTGCCCGCTCACCTCCTCAGCCCCCCTCCTCACCCCCCCGTGGGCCGCACAGTGAGCCCGCCTACTCACCCCCCCGCGGGCCGCACAGCGAGCCCACGCAGGCCGCATGTTGTGCAGGCCTGACCTAGAGTAATTTTATTCCAAAGAATCCTGCTTTAACAGCTGAAAGGTAACATAGTCGCCAAGATTTCAGGGGTGCCTGCAGGCCTTTGAACACCTCTTCTGAAATGTCTATTCAATATAATTAAACATTTAGATGATCCCCCATTTGCTGAAAAATTAGATTTTAGAAATGAATTAGAACCATTTTAATTATATTCAAATATGAAAATGATAAAATATTATTATAAACATAATTGTCGTACAATACTATATTTGTGATCCAGTCAGGAAAAGTTATGAAAGAGACTCTTTACAGTAGATGCTAACACTGTACAATTAGTATTAGGCACTAGGAATATGCAACCAAATAAAAATTACCTGATTAACCCTTATTTTGGTCTTAGCAGGGAAGCCAGATATTTCAGTGCACTAATAAAAAAAAAAAATAGTTCTGAATAATCCGGAATGTATGAACCAAAATGGGGTGGCAGGGAAGTATTGGAAAGATATTTACAAGTCTGACAATAGCTTTCCAGCCAGTCATTAAGTCCATTTAGACTCACTGCTGTGTGATCAACATGATTCAGCCATTTTGCACAATAGGAAAAAAAAACCAAGAAAACATCTCAGTTCTCCTCTCTTCCTGCTCTCCTGATGTTGCTGTTGCCCCACATAACTCACTTTTAGACCAATTATTTTGTTTTTTCCAGACCAGTTTTTACAGTATATCATGTAATATAAAGCACCTCAAACTACATCTGATACGTATCTGAGCATTGAGATATCTGCCCAGTGCCATAAGCCAGTTCTGAAAGAATGGTGAGAAAATTTGGTCAGCATCACACAACAAAAGCAAAAGCTAGGCTTCGTCTACACTACACATCACTGGTGGCAGTGTGGAGATATATGTAGCTACACATCAGAGTGAGAAAGCAGGAATATGTCAGAAAAAGGCCCCAGCAGAGGGAAGGCAGCAGGGAAAGGCTTCAGCAGCTTTGCACTGCCAGAGCCTTGCACTGCCACTAGGAAAGGAGCTGCAAAAGGGACACAGCGAGGATAGGCTCAGCCTTTCCCTGTGGAAGGGAAATGCTCCAGTAGCAGAGAGCTGCAAGAAACTTTCCCTGCTGCTGCAGTCTTTCACTCCATTGGGGCAGGGTTCCAGCCGCAGGGAGGCAGTGGGACTCTACGCAGCTAAAAATAACAGTGGAGACAGCAAGACATGGGTTGGCAAGTAGAACGCATGTAGGGGTATGTACTCGCTTACTTACTCAGATGTGTCTTTACTCTGTTTGCTTAAGCTGTACTTCACCAGCTACACCCCGATTTATAAAGCAGCTTGTGGGGTACAACAGGAACTCTGATGATCTCCCTCCACTTCCAGTGTCCTGGGAGGGACTGTTTCATATTAGTCCTTCATATTAGTCAGCTACTGCATTTCTAAATTATCAGATAGCACTGATATCTCTGTGTGAGTTACTCAGCCCCCTCTTCTCAATATGTCTCCAACAGCCATTCAGGATACCAGGAAAGGCCCCTGTCTTAGGCTTTGTCTACACTACACAGCTTTTAGCGATCGGGCAGTGTAAACACTGTTTGTCAGGACTTTTGCGGACAAAATACTTCCACCCCCTACAAGTGGGGTTCGCATTGTGAACAGGAGAGCGCTCCTGCCAACAACGAGCTGTTTACACTGCCACTTGCTGCGGCAAAATTTTGTCTTTCAGGGAGGGCTTTTTTAAGCACCTGTGAACGACAAAAGTTTTGTCGTTCAATTGGCAGTGTACACAAAGCCTTAGATTCCACCAGTTCTGCAACAATCCTAACAGGATTTCATTAGCACTGCAAATCAAACCATGGTAAATTGCCAGTTCTGGCCAGACTCTTTACCCAAGGAGAATCAGGATCAGGACTTTGCTCATTATTTATAGATTCAAACCAACTTTTCAAATAATTCCTATGAAAGAGCTGTGCATATGGTAGACTGGAGTCTTATTATTTTAGACATTATTTAATCTTTACAGTGGGGAAAGCAACTACAACGATTTTATTTCATTTATGTTTAAACTGATGAATTCTCTAAGATTAAACTGGTGGGCCCAGTCCAGTCCCTGCTGGATTGCTAACATGGATAGGTAAGCCTTCACTGCAAAACACAGCATTGCAATTGGTATTAATTAGCACCCTTTTCATCTATCTCAGCATAGGGGCTTAGAACTGCTTGGGCACAGAGCCTTAACACCTTTCTCACCCCTATAGGTGGCTTCTACAATAAAGAGAAAGGCACATTGGTGGGGCAATGTTGGGAAGCTTGTCACTGATTGTGCTGGGGGAGAAACTCAGGACTTCAGTTTTTCCACTGACAATCCAATGTCAGTAAAATCAGCTGAATTCCCTTGTTTTAAAATCTGAAACAATATACTTGGAGATAAGTTACATTGCTTAATGCTTCCTATCCTCTTTGTAAAATCTTTTTCATAATGTTCAAATAGTTGGCTTCCAGTGATGATACTATAATGATCCTGGGGAGTATTGAGAACAGAGTAAATTCAAGTCAAATACATTTCAGAAAATTAATATAATATCACAGACCTCATATTGAATAATTTTCATTACAGGATATAGTTCTCTTTCTAGGGGAGAGAAATAACATGGTGATTGTTGTTGCCTGTGCTCTTTTCTATTTTTTTAAGTCTACAATTCTTAGTCATTAAATTGTGCAGTTATAGTTGCTCAGCAACCATAACTTCTGTATATGCACCTCCCATGGTTTTGTAGCAATGACAATCTTACAAAAACAAGGAGAGGGTGGTTTTGGTTTTTGCATTCAAGACACTTCTCGATACATAAACATATGCTACATTGCATGTATTATGTATGTAAAAAAATTAAAATAATTATTTAATTTGAGTATTGAGACTTAAATAACTGTTGATTTAGAATTTCGGGAATTTTAGAATTGCAAGAATGGACCAATGGAAAAATGTATACCAAGGAACAGGGGGAATACATTGGCATATTGTAGAACAGTTATAATCTCTTTGGAGCACCTGCTGCTGACCTGAGTCAAATGCCAGATGGCAAACAGAATTTTTGTGAGGCGGGGTGTGAGGGAGTTGTTTGAGTAGGAGAGGTAAGGAATTTTTTTTAGGGTAAGTTTTCTAAGTCTGACAGGCACCTTGGCCACTGAAGTCTCTCTCAGGGCCTGATCCTCTAAGTTGCGGAGCACACACTGATTCCAAAGAGAGCTGAGGGAAGCCAGGACAGTGCAGGATTAAATATGGGGTTAAAGTGGCCCCTATGGTCTTCTTCTCATCCTAACAGGAATGTACAGTTGAGCTGAGAATGCTGTAGCATATTACTATGCTATTAAGTGGAGCAGAGGCACATAGATTTTCCCTATGCCAGTGGAGAGTAGGCATATTGGGAAGTGACAGCCTAATTTACAGAGCATTTCAAGGAACCTGGGTTTTAACCTTACTCTTCTATGAGCTAAGTGGGAGCCCAGTCCTGCAAAGCACCAAAATCAGCAGGAGTTGTGGGTACTTAGCATCCCTCAGGAAGCATTTACTCAATGCCTTGCAAGATTGGATCCTAAATTGAGCTTAGTGGTTGGTAAGCTTAATAGGGCCTCTGCAGTGGGATGAATTTCATCCTTAATTTGTTTTATAAGGAAAAAAAAAAACTTGCTGCCATGGGTTGTTATGAAGGCCCAAAATATAACTAAGTTCAAAAAAGAATTAGATAAGTACATGGAGGATAGGTACATCAATAGCTATTCGCCACGATGGTCAGGGATGCAACCCCACACGCTGAGTATCCCTAAACCTCTGGCTGCCAGAAGTGGGACTGGATGACAGGGGATGGATCACTCTCTAATTGCCTTGTTCTATTCATTCCCTCTGAAGCATGTGGTGCTGACCACTGTTGGGGGACAGGATACTGGGCTAGATGGACCATTGTTCTGATCCAGCATGGCCATTCTTATGTTGTTTATAGATTCATCTACCACTTCCACTCCATATGACCCCCCCAATAAGAAGTCAATTGGAATTAAGGGCACTTCAGGCATTTTATTATCAGATTCCTAAATATCAGAGCACTGACCTCAGAGAGGACTATATGAACTTCATATCCCTGCTTAGTGATATGCTGATACAGTGGTGTCAGCCAGAAAGTCATTGAAATACATTAGGTAGAAGGGAATCTGATCCCCAGAATGAAGTCTGTAAGGACCTAGCAGGACTGGTTTCCCAGATAATTGAAGTCAAAGGGAGTTTTCCAATGATTTCAGTGGGAGGAGGATCAGGCCCCAAACACTCAGGCGCCTGCGTGAGAACCATAGTTCCCCATGAAAGCACAAAATAACTAAACAAGGTGAAATTAAGTTGGCTGGATTGGAAAACTTTTTTCATGACTTATGCTGTAGTTTTTAGTTACTGAGACAATCTTCCATGAAATATGCTTAGCATTTTAGTTCTTATCCTCTGTACAAAAGTCATCGAAGTTCAAATTCACTGGTTGTGGGCCTAAGCTGCAAGACTGACTCTAAATTAAAGTTATTTCTTTTCTACAAATTATTATTAATAAAAAGCTAAACAACAATCTGCACTGCTTCTTCCATTACCATATGAAAAATCAGTTTGATATTGCTTAGTGAATCTGCATTACCCTGTTACCTGACAGCACATCCATGAAAGAGCATGTCAGTCACTTCACACTTATATTTACAGCTTTTCATCCAGAATGGTCACAAACTTTTCACAGATATATCAAGTTGGGACTTCTGCTTTCTCCTTTTGCAATCACCTCCTCATTTTAACTAGGGTTCTCCACACCAAACAATCTTGTTACCACCATCTGGGCACTTGGGACATCAATGGGAATTTTACATACAGAAGATCAAAGAGGATAATTTCCCCCTAACTATTGTTTCATATTTCCTTATTCAGGATCCACTCCATCAACATCCAGAAATACAGGAGTATTTTTATTCTGAAACACTAGTTCTCCTTATTAAACTATGAAAACTCTAAGTTTAGTCTCACATTTAAAGAATGCTGTGTAATGCTGTTGTCTGCCTTTCCTTAAACTTAGTGTTCTGTATTGGTTGAACATGTTGCATTGAACTGTATTGGTATAAAGACTGCACAATTCCTATTCCCCAGGGACCAACTCAAAAATTGAATATGTATCTGCCAACAAGCAAAATTGTAAATAAAAAATACATAAAACTGCCCTGCACTCTCTCAAGCAATGAGTTTTCAAAGTGATATAAAGGAAGTACCTGCTTAAATCAATCTCACATTGCTCCATTACAAGGTATTTGTGCATTCCTCCCAATTACCTGTTTAGAAAATGTACCTCCAAGTCTGTGTATCTCTTACTGTTTCCCCAGATATGAAAGGGTTTTAAAAAGAAAGCATTTTAACTCAGAGGCGCTGTCAGAACTAGAAGTATAGTGGAGCTGCCACATCACCGTAATACATTACAAACTTCCCTAAGGACATTATCTGGTCTGGGTTCCAAACATAATTAGGAGAAATTTCAAACACTTTGCTTTGCATTACGTATACAGTAACATGTAGTACTGACATAACTATAGAGAATACTTAAAGTCTTTAATCATCAAGTCATTTTTGTCTTCTTTACTTATAGGTCACTTCTTTGACAGAATAAATTATGACTAGCCCCTTCGTTTAAATGTAAAATTTAGCAGAACTATAGTGCCACTGCTCTCTGTGTTCTCTCTTTTAGTTTTTCGCTTTCATTAAAATTACCTTTGAAATCTTTTACCCTCAACTATATCTTCAGCCCAGTGCAAGCACCATAATTTCTGAAGTCTTGTCTGTGCAAAAAGAAAATGTCACGTCTCAGTTGGGGGTGAGTGGAGAGAGAGAGGAGAAGGGAGGTTGTTTTGTTTTGTTTGTTTGTTTGTCAGGACACCAAGATTGCACTACTTACCGTACATAACAGGCAAGGAGCTGGCAGCAGCACAACAACAAAACTTGATACACTAGGAAATTTTAAATGCATAAACTATGCATATTCCTGGTCTTGCAATTCTTAAGTTAATGTCTGATGAACAGGAAAGATAAAAATAGTTTGTTTGTTTTTAAAAAGAGCATCTCCTCCTATTTTAATTATCTTCAGTTTCCCCCAAATGATAATTTTTTCTCTTACTAACAGAGAGAGTTCTAGATTTAGATCTTACAAATTGAACCCCCTTAAATACCAAAAAACTTTGGATCTGGATCCAAATCCATGTCCAAACTTTGCTCAGGTTCATCTCTGGCTTCAAATTTGATGGCTTTCATGTCTCCACATGATCCATGTTTTTTCACACTCCTGAAATCCTTTCTTTCTGTCCTCCCCCCAAGGTACACTGGTGGTATATAGAAACTGCACCATTATTGCACATGCAAAATTAATGCAGTTTAACCAGAATTTACTGTGATCAAAGTTATTTTCAATGCACACACAAATATCATGCCAAAACCCAGCATGAGATCCTACAGGAAATCAGATGAGATCTCAAGATTGGACTGTACTTAACTCATGTCACCAAGCTACACTATTTCCAAACCACCATGGAGAAGCACTTTCTCGCAGCATTTCCACGGGACCCTGAGTACACATTAAGAGTCACCATACATTTGTTAAAGGTGACATCAGTGCTGAACCAACAAAAAAACAGAAGTGACCAAATCCTATACTGATGAGAACAGCTTCATAGACCAGCATTTCTACTCTGAACACAATTCCAGCAACAGGAAGGGTCAGTAATAAAATGTTGGACGTGCCAAGACAATATTTCACTGGGCTGAAGCATCTAATTACACAGCCAGCGAGTTTGGTTTTTTTTCAAATGCTGCATATTTGGAAAGTTAAAATAAATATCAATAAATATGACTGCAAAATGATATACAGCTAAACCATAATGGCTGGCAATTGTTTACAAGCCCATGATCTGCTGAAGACCCAGAACACATTGTGACAGAAATATATATGAGTCTAAAGGTTTGGAGACAGTGTGAGACTATAATGCTCTCAGAACCCATTGTTTCACATAAAAGATTTTTCAGTACTTAAGGAAGGAGACTCTGTGCAATAATTCCACAGCTCTGATGAAGAGTATCCTTTGAAAATTTACATCCACACAAAGGATTTATTGATTTAAGATACTCATGTTATTAATGGCTTTATCTGGAAGAACCTATTTTTGATACAACGGGACTTCCCATAGACAATGGCTTGTTTTTTAAAGGAAGTCTGAAAAAATCTTGTTACTGTTGAGCAAGAGTCCCTTTCTAACATTTCTTCACTTAGCATAAGAGAACATCACTGAAAAACCTGCACCAATAGAGATACTTTTCCCTCTCAGGAGTGAGAAGACAGAACAAGATCAGTGCATGCAGCTATGGGGAGTATATTAATTTCACAGGATGTATTCATTTAACCCCAAATCTTACCTCCAGGGCACAGCCTGAGCAGTTAGGTTGTGCACTTGAGAGCTACTCAGACATTGGAGAAAGCAATTCTAAGTCCACCACCTCACAGAGGAGCAGCAAACCTGCTCTACAGCCTCAGAACTGCTGCAGCCTCAGAACTGGAGTCACCTCTGAAGTAGATGAAGGACTGGCCAAAAGATGCGCAAAGTTGCAAATCCATCGGTTTCTCTCTCTGCGCTTCCTCCTGTGTGCCCCCAAATCCCCACCCTGTAAGGTGCCCCCAGGAGCTGGGCTTCACAGTGTACAGGGTATGCAGCCTTACATGGGATCCATTAATCTTAACCTCCCCAAGCAGTAAAACTGAACTAGGTCCTCTGTCAGTAAAGCCTGCTGTGCCAATAGAGAAAAAAAACAGGATTTGCTGCTTATTCACCAGTACTTAACTTAGTGTGCTACTATGCAACCCTCATGCTGAAGTCATTGAAACTACTTGGGTGAGTAAGGGCTTACCTATAATTGCCAAGCTTTGTGTCATTTTAAGCAACATTTTGGTGAGCTATTTTGCATGTTTGCAAATAATTTGCAGAACCATAAACTTAATCTTATGGTCAACAAACCCTGTCTCAATCATCGGCTGGAGTTGGTCATGGAGCTACACAAAACTTGGCTGCGTGTCTGTATTGCATGGTGGATGCTGGAGTGTCTGTTCGGACATCAATCCAACAGTGACTCAGAAACAAGTTTCAACTTGGTGTAAATTGGGTATCAGAATCCAAGGTGAAGACAATGCTTTGTAAATGCTTCCTGTCTAGCAATATTGCTTGCATTAGGAGCTCCTGAATTTAGCTTGAGGGGGGAAGGATTCTCATGCTACCAGTTCAGCCTGTCTTTCTATATACTTATATGCCATCATCTTCATAATATCTAAATATTTCACAGTTATTAACAAATATAGCCTCTCAACACTTCTGTGAGGTAGGGATGTATTATCTCCATTTCATCAGAGGGAAGCTGAAACACAGAGAGGTTAAATGGCTTACTCTTGGTCACACAGGCAATCTGTAGCAGAGCCAGGAACTGAATTCAGATCTCCTGAGTTCCAGGAGATTATCTATAGGATTTGCCTGTATCGCATGGGAAGAGAATTCGGCCATAGAATCTGTGGTTTCCCCAAGATGTCCACAAATCTCAGGAGAACTGGCAGAGGCAATGGCCATCCACAGGGAGGCCCTGTGCCTGTGCATAGCAAATGGAACCCCGTGCTTCCCTCTACATCTCCTGGATCCCACTATTGTCTTGGAATTGCCTGTAAAGAGGGTTCTGCATGATAGAAAGGGACTGTGGATCCTATGAAGTAAATGGGAAGTGGAGCAAAGCATCTGGCAGGATTGGGGCCATACTCACTTTTCTCTTACAAAAAAAATAGGATCTATATTTCTGATTTATTGAATGGAGTACCTACCTACCAACAGGGCTGTTGAGCAATGGTTACTGTTACAGGACTCCTTTATATCTATCTATCTAGTTAATAGATAAGGTACCAGTATATGGCACTCAAGAATACGTAGCATAGTTCCTGGATTATTAGGGCCAATAAAACTTGTTGTGCATTAGATATGGCTTCCTTTGGGAACTCTTTATATTGGCGCACAACAGGTTTTTATAAGGGAGTGTTTAGAATGGTGAATTGAAACATATGACGGAGTTCAAAATACTACGCACAGCGGAACAAGCAGATAATTATTAATAAAAATCATCACAAGAAGACACAGCTAAACTCAACTGCACTCTGTAATTTTAGGTGTATGGTATTTTATTATCATTAATACTTAATATTTACATTAAAGCAATGCCCTGAGGTCCCACTTAGGACTGAGCCCCCATTCTGCTATGTGCTGCCCAAAGACATCTGAAGACATAATCCCTGCTCTTAGTTTACAGACTGAGAAGACAAGAAAAGGGGGGTTAAGGGGAATGCAACTACATATATTTGCAATTTTATCTGTGTTTATCTTAAAACGATACAGTGCCAGCTCATGCAATCTGGCCGTCATACTGTCTTTAACTGGCTGATTTCTTATAGGCAGAGGTTTCAAAGAGAGGTCTGAACATTTTGTGCTATCTCAAAGTTTATAAACTTTTTCAGATCAAAACAAGTGTTTTATTGTTTCCCTGGGGCAGTGATTAACATTCTTGTCCTTTTCATTGTGCAGAGATATGTGGTTGACAGGATAATTTGGCAACTAATTACCTGGCATGTATAAGGCACATACACTACAATGCTCTATATATATTTGGATGCCTGTGGTGCATTTTATGTGAGTTTGTTTACCCTGCATTATAGTTTGAAGTGTTTCTACAGAACTACATAGACAAGGCACCTCATGGTGTATTTTAAAAGAAGTCTCACAAACTGTAGGAATTAGCCAAAATTTTCTGCCAATGGCACTCCATACACATCATGGGTCAAAGTACCCTCTCATTTACATTGGCATAACTGAGAGTAGAATTTGGCCCCCATGTGTTAAAATTCTTTAGAAAGTCCTTAATAAAAACAAATGGAAAAATTGTATAGTACTATGCCCAACTAATTTCTGATTTTAGAAATGGAGAAGGGGAACCCTAAAATGGTAGGAGTGAGTGAGTGCTTTATTTAAACTAAGCAGAAAATTTAGTAAGCACTGAATGTCCTTGACTGCACACCACTTATATAAAATATGCATATCTGTGTAGATGTTTTCCCTAACAATGCTCTGAGAAATTATATTAAATCTCAAAATTATCCCCTGCTTTACAGAATTGCCCACAGAGACAGACACCAACAGCACCATTAAGTATCAAGAAAGTACCAGGCTTGTTACAACTAGCTTTATGAGAGCCAAGGATCAAATATTTTTTCACAGTTTTATGTGGATAGTTTCATGAAAATTGATCAGGTCTAAAAAGTCACAGTCCAAATGAAGCTAAGGTTAAAGATAATTTATACATGATATTCCTAATTTTATTCTGAGCCCTTTTATTACTATGTAGGCCTTTATGACTTTAAAGAAAATGTCAGTGGCGGCAAATGACATTGTACTGAATAATCTAGTTATGAGGGAAAAGACATTTAAAACTATTCCTTATCAGCTTTGCTCTGTTCTGCTGAACTTACAGTTTTATCCAACACAACTGTCCAAAACTCCTGTCTGTATTTTTAAATCCTTTTCATGATTTCTACACTAACTGTAGCATTTCCAGATACCTATTTTTATTCTCTTTTTAATTCTTTCTAAAATGCTTATTTTTCTATTCCTTCTAAGTAATTCAAGGGAGTTCAGTTGAGATCCTGGATGTGTGGGGGATTATCATCACATATCTTGTCATTTCAGCTAAGATCAGAACTCAGCCCTGAAGGTCCAAGACAGATGGATATATATATATGTATGTACAGCGCTATCCAGATAGCCAATTGAAGGTGCTGTAAAATTCCAGATGTTTTGTGCCACAACAAGAACTTCATCTGCCTTTGAAAGCAGCTATTGTATTCAGATTAACTTCACAGCATGAAAATCAATCTGAGACACTGTCCTGCAATGCTTTATGTGGACAGCCAAGATCTTGTCTTAAAATGTCATGTATATAAGGTTTGGAATAGAGATGGGCCTGTGGTTCAAAGTCTGGATCAACTTCTGAACTTCCCCAACATTTGGGGGTGTTCGGAGTAATTATTTTAGTTCACCATTACATGGAAGTGGGAGTCTTTCAAAAAGTTAGGATCCCACTCCAGATCTGAACTGCACCCAAACTTTAGGGGTATGCAGATCTGGGAGGGTTGGTTTGAGCCTAACTCTCTCTTGAAATAAATGTTCTCTACTTTCCTATTTCCCAAACTCTCCCCCCGCTCCACCTTCCCCGACTCCCTAAAATTGAGTAGAGGTGATTTCCTGACTATTACTTACGCTTCTCTGGGTTGCCTTTCATCTGAGTGTGAATCGCCTGCCAGTAGCTATAGTGGTGCTTCAGGCCTTCATGGCCAAAAAAGCCTGGCAAGTGCTGCTTCTGCTTTAGAGCCAGTAATTCTCCAAAGTGCAGAAGGGACATTTCCATCAGGAAGCTCAAGTGAGGCTGTGAGGTGAGAAACAGAAACATCAAGAAACCAAAGTCTGGTGGAGGGCAAAGAAATGCCTCCCCCTCCCTGCAGCCTCAAAATTGTGGGGGGGTGTGGGGGAGAGGAACTGACAGGGACAGCAAGGTAAAGAAAACCCTTGGCTCCTTTTAAGACATTTAACCCACCTTCTCCCTTCTTTTAGGCATTCGGCTCCCTAGTGGTCTTGAGATAGGGAGGAGGAAGACTCTAGGCTTATTGGTAGGACACAAAGGCTAACAAAGCCTATTGGGCACACTTAATATGATGGTTTATAAGCCCTTCCCCCAGCTCTAGGGGCCATTCTGCATGAGAGAAGCCACTTGACAAATAATTTGAGGATTTAGTAAAGGGGTAGGACAATGTGGGTGGAGTCAGGACCTCGTCCCAGGACTAACTGTAACATGGCCTGAGATGCCACAGAAAAGGATCTGGCAGGGGAGCCACAAGGTCACTATAAGGGAAGGAATTGTTAATCTTGGAATCTGGCACAGATAGGTGAAGGAAGGCAGACAAGCAAATTGCTAGTGGCAGGTGTTAAATGCAATAGGGGGTCTGGTTCCTTGATGACCCAGATTTGGAAGTGGTTTAGGAGAAGGCATCTACATTTTAGAGGTCTTGGTTTCCTTCCTATTGTGTCCAGCACGGACATTTTGCATGCCTGGCAAAAGGAATTGGGGTCCTCCAAAGCTGTGTATGGGCCAACCACTTAGGATTTGTAGGAGGGGGCCCACCTGAATAATTTTACAGCCCTGGTTTTCCCACATTACAGCTACAGAAAAGAACAATATTTATATTATGCGCCTGTTGAGTTCTTTATCCACTATTTTCTAGTACAGATAACCTATTCCCAGCAGAACAATTCAGGGAACTTTGCAAACACTATAAACATTTACATTAGTGGGATAAAATTAAAATCTCCTAGAGTTCAGTAGTATGATTCTTGGGATTATTTTAGGATCTAGATGCAGTACTCATTGTGCATTTTGTCTTTGAAGTAACAGATAGGGTGAACACATAGCTCTGGCATATGTACAATAATTGTTATAAATGAACCTAGTACACAAATATTAGTCATTGCATTGATTTATTGGAGCAAAACAAAGAGTTTGTAACATACAGTATTTTAATAAAGTTTCTAGGGACAGTATTTCAATTGCTAATAAATAAGCCAATGTTCATAAGTTTTAAGTATTTCACTTTTTATTTTTTAATTTATTATTCTCGCCAAAAGACAGAGGGAGGAATTAGAGTTCTTGTCATTAACAATCTTTATAAACTCTGCCAGTATCTGAATCAACGCTACACCCAGACGGTTTTCCAGATGTTTATTTGAAAAGCAACTGCTATTGCATGTCATAATTGTGTTCATAGCTGAGTAAACAGCTTCACAGGTGCAAGTGGATCCAAATATTTTGAGAGTTCTGAGTATGAAGATGCAGAAAACATTACAGATGTCATGAACAAAGGAAATGCAGAAATCAAGCATATTATTTTCCTTGTGTCTTATGAATAACACTTGATTACCCTAAAAACCAACTAGTGCCATGATTTAATTTAAAGTGTGGTATTGTCAGTAAAGGGATTAGATAAATATGGCCTTTTCTCTCTCTCTCTCTCTCTTGCTGTATGTATCTAAAGTCATGGCCACTTATTACTCGACAGCAATATGTTTTACTTTTTAATAGTGGACAAAATGCTGCTGTAATTAACACTAGTATGATAAGAACAGACACTTGCTCAGTTGGGGAGTGAGGGTTTTGTATAAAGAATGAGTCATGGAGGATTTGGCCCTCACTGTTTTATTTGGCAGTGCATTTATCCTGCCCCTATGAATATTATTCAATAATAGTTTCCTTTTGATCAAAAATTGCTATTGTGAAGGTAACTCTCTAAGTTTTGGGTCAGTCACCACAGTCTGCAGTGGCATGTCTAGGCTATAGCATTTAAGATGGCCATGAAAGAGGGGCCAGGGAACTGCAGCAATCACTCTTCATGCTGAAGATAATTGTAATTTAAAGCCCCATCGAATATATAGTGTGGTACATTATAGAACAGCATTTTACCAATGGATTACCCGATGCCTAAGTCTAGAAATAACAATGCCCTGGATGTTGTTCAGTTATCCTGCACAGTTACATGATATGAAATTGGGGGATTCAGCGTTATCCCTTCAAAAACAAGAGCTAGTCATGACACACTGAAATAATTTTAATGTGCTATATCTGTTTGCCTTGTAACTGTTTTTAAGTGTCATGATCCTGCTGGAAGATGTCAGGTTTTCTGTAAAGGTTCCTTATGAAGCTATAATTGTTTTATTATGCTTCTCAGAAACAGAGTGTTTTTAGATGACTTAAGATCTCCATAAAGAATGATTGATACAGGAATAGAGAAATTATTATAGATCAGATCAGTTGTCTGATCCATCCAGTTCATTATTATGTGTCTGATTGTGGCTGCATTTCCAGCTGCTTCAGAGAAAGTTATGAGAAACCCAGTAGTGGACAATTATGGAATAACCTTACCATAAGAAGCATTTCTTTCTCATCCCAGTCAGTTGCCGGCTGATGGCCTGTCACATGAGAGTATATATCCCAGTAAAAAATGAAAATATCCGAATTATTGTAACCGTGGATATTCTTCCTCTCCTCTTAAATAAATACATATAGCCATTTACATACCAACCACTTTAATGTCAGCTCATTTTACCCAAGAATTGTACGGTTTATATTTGTGTTCTGTAATCTTGCACAAAATATCAAATATGCTTTTTAACTAACAAGATTTTCTAAAACTGTTTCTTAATGAGAAAACAAATACCACAGAAGCCCTAGAAGTATCCTGAAGAGCTGTTATTGATGTTAGAAGTTTGACCTCTTTAATGATGGTCCTTTAGAGCATGTGGAATATTTTGCTCATAGTCTAGCAGAAAGAGATGTTTGAAAGGGGGGATGCACTAAGTTTGATGGAAAATTCTATCAATCTACTTCCTATGGCCCCTTGTGGATGGAAGGAATCAGTCATTTTCTTGATTGATGTAGAATTCCTCAAAATGCCTTCTTACTATTATTTACATAAATTATCTTCTGGGAAGCAGTGACCCAATATTTAACAAAGATACTTATTAGGACAAAATAAAGTCAATTGATTTATCACTAGTATAGGCAAGTGTCTGCATTTTTTCCTCTTCATTTTCAAAATTGTGATATTGTGACCGTAAAATCTCAAATTGTTTGAACACCCAACATGCAGGAAAAGAATCTTTTCAAATTCTTTGAGTACCACTTTTCATCTTCATCACTAGTATTGCATCATTTGTTATAATGATATATCATTGGGTACAAGCATATATTCCTTTATCATTTCAGAGTCTACAAAAGCCTTCTAGTGTCTAGCCAGTATCCAGGCAATATACAGGAAAGCTACTATTGCATGCTGTTGAACACTGACTGAGAATCCTCACAACCCTCTGATTTGATTTTTTTTGAGTTGGACTTCATTGAAACTGTTTGATCAATCCCTACTTGAGGGTATATTGGAAAGAAATCAGCATGTACAGTTTCATAATGATGTTTCGCGTTTTAATTCTGAAAAACAGTGCTTGTTCCTCCACAAATTAAGAGGATGCACTCAGTGTTTTAATAACTACAAACTGACCTTCCTTGACCTTCTTTTTTTAGTTCACAGATTGCCAGCCCCTTTAATTTGTGGTGCAAGGGTGCTGACTGGAGGAGAGGAGAGGACAGATACTCGGCCCAGCAGGCCTTATCTTAATTTTTGTCTTCTTTCTTAAGTATGCAAGCACATCAGTTTGTAACCAGACAGAGACAACAGTAAATCAGTGGAATATAATTCACTTGCAGCTAAAATCAGTTGGAATAAACATAGATGGCATACTTAAGGTGAGACCCACACTAGGAGATAACTGTCCTAGAAGGCATCTAGAACTCATGTACCAAATAACTGGAGAACAAGACTCCAGATGTCCTGATTAAAATGTTAGTAAATAGTGAGATTAAGAGTGATCTTCTTTTCACTATACATCTGTAGAAGCTCCCAGGCATGCTAGAGGTGGGCATGAATCCAAACCTCAAAACTCAAATGTTTTCAGTTTGGGGACATTTGAGATCAAAGTCTAATCCCCAATTTACATAGTAATATTCAGCCTTTGGGGTGGTGCTCTCACAGAGCCCGTCTGACCCTCACCAAAGCAGCCAGTGAGAGCCCACTCCTGCCATGTGCTACTGAGCCTCTTCAGCACCCATTGAAATCAACTTCAAAGGAGTTTAATACACTCAGGTTTCAGAGTAGCAGCCGTGTTAGTCTGTATCCGCAAAAAGAACAGGCGTACTTGTGGCACCTTAGAGACTAACAAATTTACAATATGCATCCGAAGAAGTGAGTTGTAGCCCACGAAAGCTTATGCTCTAATAAATTTGTTAGTCTCTAAGGTGCCACAAGTACTCCTGTTCTTAATACACTCAGTAATTCACAGAGCTCCGAAAACATTCCTCAGTCACAGTTTGAACCACTCAGAATGCATTGGGGAAAGGGGTGGGTGTGGGCCAGTGATACAGATAGTAGGCAATAGGGTTCTAGGTCTCAATTTTTTTTTCTTCTTGCTCGATAAAATACTTTATTTCTTTAATTCACATTACATCTGCTTCTCACACAGTTAGTGAAGTTCAGGGAGTTGGTTGAAGATTAAGCCCAGCACATGCTTTTGAATATTAAACCCACAGGAGAACCCACACCATCAGGCATGTATGATATTGCAAGCGGCATCACTTTGCACACATGTACACACTCTCACTTGCTGTTTCTGCTGCCATCACTGACCTGCCATGTTCTGTTTTTAATGTCTGGAAGCTAGAGTAGCATCTAAGGAGTGACTACTGGGAAGGAAGCTCTTATCCCATTCGCTCTCCCATAAGTTATCTGAACAAAGCCTGTTTAGTCTGGCTTTGCACAATTGAAAAGGATTCTACACTGCATAAGGTACTACTGACAATATTGCTCATGAGCATCAATAATAGAACAGAGACCAACATTGCTCAGTTCTGCAATGCTTACATATGTGTAACTCCCACTAATGTTAACTGGAGTTTTCCACCAAGTGCTTCAGGATCAGGTTCAACATACTGTGGGCCAGATCCCTATGACTGATTGTTGTGTGCCCAGCTATAGCTCAGGACCTGGGGGTGCAAAAGTGTCTTAACTAACTTACGCACTCTTCACCAGCTCTGGGTTGCCATGTGCCAGTCTGGTTCCCCACAGTAATGTATTACACCAGCCAGTTGCTGGCCCAGAAAACCGTTCCAGCAGGCAAGGCCTCTGGGAGCAGGGTGATGTAGTAGCTGTTTCAGGCAAAGGCAGGAGGTTGTTCCCAAAATGCCACATACAATGAAATACATATACACCTCTACCTCGATATAACGCGACCCAATATAACACGAATTCGGATATAATGCGGTAAAGCAGTGCTCCGGGGGGGGGGGGGGGGCTGGGCTGTGCACTCCAGTGGATCAAAGCAAGTTCAATATAACGCGGCTTCACCTATAACGTGGTAAGATTTTTTGTCTCCCGAGGACAGCGTTATATCAAGGTAGAGGTGTACTCACCTGGGATGCGCCAGACCCTGGTGTGAGGGTGATGTAGGAGTGCCTATGCCAACTCTATGCAACCCTGGAATTGCCCTATATTGGAGGATTGTTCCAGGGGCCCTTTAAGTGGGGTTGAAGGTTGGTATACAGTGCTAGACTGACCAAAAAAACACCCAGCCTTAATGGACCTGTGGAGCTGGCTCTGTATGTTTGGAGTCTCTCAGTGTTTGGATTAGTAAAGTAAACTGAAAGACAAGCAGCTGAATTCTTATGCACTGGTTTGAAAATTTCAGAGCATTTACAAAGTCTAATATGTTGTAAGCCAGGATGATTTAACAGATGGTTAAAAAGAAAACCAGTATGTCAGGCAAGGTCCATTGTCTAGGGCACTGTGGATTCCTGTAGAATATGAGAGTGATATATTTTAAAATATGTTTTTCTTCTCTTTTTTAATACTCAAAAAACTTAAAACTTGAAACCTTGGGAGAAACTGCTTAATTGCCCTCTTGAGGTCAGTGGTCCCGGGCATTGGGAAATTTCAGTTCCCTGCAGTAAGGGTCAAATAGGGAACAACCACAGCACTTTTTAAACTCTTGTTAATGTCTCGTAACCTTTAGTGAAAAAAATTGTGGTACCATAGCCAAGTTAACCTCATGCAAAGCACAATAATATTTACATACCTCCCCCACACAATGCTATGCACATAGAGAAAAATGAAAATGACATAGATTTCCATGATATCCTACATGCTGACAGAACGAGTAGATCTTAAATGTCTTTGCATATGACAATATAGAATTGAGATATAATCCCTCCAAAATTTCAAATTTAGGAAGTGATATTGAGTTAACCTTTTTGTATAGGTACGGTAAAGGGATTTTTCTGAATTATGTATTCAACAATTACATTCTATTTTTTATTTTAAAAAAGAAGAGTTAATATTTAAAGTTGCCCTTTAATAGTCATTTGGAAACACTGATTGAATAATAAGCCAAACAGTTCAGTGTATCACATCTCTATTAAATTCTCTTGCCTTTTTTAAGATTAAAAAAAACTTTTTTCTTCCTCTAAATGCAAATCTTTCTGTGTAACACTGTGCCTAATCTACTACAACTAATTAATCTGTTTGAGCTGATGAAATGTTACCTCTGCATTTTTTGTTCCTTGTATACAATTATTGTAACAGTGGTGAATAAATCAATATTCCCAATCCAACTGTAAAAAACAATCAAGAAAAGCAGTGCTTCTCAGGGAAAAAACACCAAATAATATTTATTAACTCTGTCTCAATCCACAGCAGAGTCTAATACCATTCAAGCATTTTCTGCAAGTGTAATAAGCAAACTCAAATACATGATGAAAGTGGCACATGCCAATAATTTCACCATTTTACACTGCAGAGTAATTGAAGGATTTAATGAGAAACAAACCAATAAAAATAAATAGACCATGTTAGAGGAGGAGAAACTGATCTAAAATGGAAGTTGCTCCATTGTGAGTTTTAGGTTTTGTGCATGGTTTGCCCAGGAAAAAAAAATGGTGTTGGGACAATTGGCTGTTTATATCCACTTATTTTACATTTTGCAATTTGATTTTAAAAGAGGAAAATATTCCTTTTTTTTTTATCTAGATTAGATTCTGCATTGGAATCCTATCCTTCTATTGCCACTTCCTACAGCTCCTCTATTTTTCCACTGAATTATATGATGAATAGTGTCTTACTGTGCAAAGTTAGAAACTGCTTCTGTTATATTGGTATTTATAAATAACTCTAAAAGTCTAGCCTTTTAAATAATGGCCCAGAGTACTTCTGCTTTTAGAAATGTCTGTAAATCATAGTCTTCCTGAATGGAATTCTGATTACAACCAAACTCCTCTATCTTAAAAGTGTCCCTAAATTTCAGTTGTAAACAAATCTCTCTTATTGCAGGATACCTGAGTCAATATGGCAAAAAAAGCTATATGTGCAGAAAGAAAATGAGTGGTATTTCTGTTCAATATTCTCACATCTTTTGAATAACATTCTGGATGAGAGTAGAGACTGAGCATATTAGTGATTGTTTTTGTCTTACAAAACCTTGTAAGCTGTGTTTTGTTTAGAGATGGGCTCAAGCTGAAAAATTCTCATCCAGATTTCAGACACCACAAAGTTTAAGGGTGTTCAGATTTGGAGTCTTGGAAATCAGCCCATTAGAAAGATAGAAACCATTTGCAAATGGCACGTCTCTCTCCAAGCTTGATTTTAAACAGCCACAAGATAAGGAATGTTTGGATTCATGTGTTTTAGTTTGGGCCCACCTTTAGTTTTTGGGTTGCAAAACCAAAGCCAGGGGTAGTTCAGATCTAGGACCCATTCTATCTAAACCCCCAACACACTGAGGAGAGATGGGAAACATAAATTATTCTGGTTTTGGATCTGGGTCCATTTTAGTGAAATCCAAGATAAATGGTCCCAGATTTGGCTAGTCACTGAAGATGAGTAATAAATAGGTGAAGAGACATGTGCATTAAACCTTTATATTCAAAGCAGTCTTTTTAAGTATTGAGCATTTTATACATGAAAAAAGAGGCAGTGAAACAATCTGAAACACTCTTCTAAAAAGGGATTATATTTTGCTGTATTGTTTTGATGTTTTTCTCTGTATGCACAATTGAAAACACTCAGTTGTAATAAGTTATTGGTTTGTATGGTGCTTTGGGAAAGGCGGAAAGGGCAGGTTCAAAGACCAAGTGCAGATGGGTCTTTCCCTAGACAGCAGAGGTTCAATCTCAATGTACAGGTCACTGACCCTTTTATAAGATCTTTGAAGTGCTCTCTTGAAGAGTATTGACTGACCAAAGCGTTTTATTTCATACCAAGTTCAAATATAATCTCATTATGAGTATAATGCACAAATCAATGAGACTGTTCATTCAGATTATTTAGATAAAGCTGAGCATACATAACATATACCAAAATGTCCTTCTGTTAAAAATTGACAGATGAATAGATTAACTCACTATATTACCTCTTAGGCAAAGATTTTTCAGGAGGGTTTACTACTAGACCAAAAGGTAAATACTTTAGTACTTAGTACCTTAGTAATACATGGGCTTCCCTCTGTTCCTGCCTAAGCCTGGCAGTGGGAGTATTATTCCAATGCTCCTTAAGGGTATGTCTACACAGCGTTTTGGACGGAGTAGGAGTGAGCCTTCCAGTCGAGGTTGGCAGATTTGGGCCAGCAGAGCTTGTGCTAGCACTCTAAAAATAGCTGTATAGACAACACTTTGAAGTTGGAGCTCAGGCTGGAGCTCAGGCTCTGAAGCCTAGGGAGTGGGGTGGCTCTCTCCCATTTGGTCCAAAATGCTGTGTAGACGTACCCTTAGAGGTAGTAGAGGTCAATAGACTCACATTACATCTCATACCCATGAAGCTCAGAGTTTTTGCTAGAATACCACAAGGTTGCTCCTAAATCCATGAAGTCTACTAAATATCACAGACACTTATTAACAGAGCCAAAAAACTGGCTCTTTAGAAATTACTATTTGTGTCATTTCTTAAACACACTTGCCGCAGATTACGCTTCCTTTTTATTTTCTTTTGTCTCCACTTCAACAGGCTGCATCTCTAAAAAGAGACGACATCTCTTCTGAGTGTACAGCTGTAAGAAGGGTCAGGGACAGAGGTTCCTTTGATAAGCTCATTATGTATATTCAGGGGGGAAAATAAAGGGTTTTAGAAGATGGATTTTAGAAGAATAAGTTCCTACAATCTAGCACAAGGTCAAGTGTACTTTCAATGCCAAGAAGTTGTAAAAGTCTCACATTTTTGGCAGGAACGCCTTACTAATGAAACAGAAACCACCATATTGTTACATACTTCAATATTTTTGCAATGTTTTAATGGACCTTATTTGGGGGAATGGGACTGGTTCATTGGGTTGGGATTTTCTGAAACTCAGACTAAGTAATACCTTTGTCATTATACTGAAAATAAAAAAAAGAGAAGCAAAGTTACTGTAATGTTGATTAAGAATTGATACATATACAAGAGTGGGATACGGAAGGGTGATATTTGCTGTCTATGGCCACCACAGACACTCAGAGGAATGGTAGGGTGGGCAAAGCTTCAGGTCTGAAACACTGAGACTGCTTATAGTTATATTTTTAAACTTCCAGAAGGATCAGCTCTACCCTTTATCTTTCCAAAGCTGATGATTGGAAAGTCATGCAACCTCTTGTAGCCCAAATCATCCTCCTTCATCTCCATGGGGAATTGGTCAAACCCTTTGTGGATCCCACCCCAGAGGTGAGGAAAGGGAGACACCAAGAGAGCTTTTTCTGTGGCATCATTCCCATTTCCTCTCATAGGCTGGGGAGTCTGCAAATGGGGAGGCAATTGAAGGGCTGAAGAAGAAGGGAACACACACCAGCCCCTAACCAACCCCACAAGGATTCCTTCTGTGTTGTGGGGCCTCCACCATCTCCATCGGGTTTGTCCAGAGTCAATGGCCAGAGGGGGACACTAGCAGCATAGCTCCTATAGAAACATGGGAACAGCAAACCCTGAAAGTTGTGTGGATTTTGAAAGCTATAGCCACTCCTTGATGGATAAATACATTGAATGAAGTTGGACAGGATAATTCTCATATCCCTACGCAGGTTTTCCCCCTCATCCGTGATCATAGACCCTATATATAGGATCTTTCACATGAGACTCATGTGCTGAAGTATCCATGGGACTGCAGATGAGTTAACAACGGATGCTGACTCACAGTTCATGAGTTCATGAGTGGTCATTTTGACAATTCTTTTTGAAAGATCAGTTCAAGCACACAATTTCATGCCCTTACTAGGCACAGTCAATTAAATTAGCAGAAAATTCAGTACAAAGACCAGCAAACTTAATTTAAAAAACCTTAGCAGATTCAAGAGGTCCATATCTATCACTGTTAGTATATTATTGCATCACTAATTCAGAGACTCATGAGTACAAGGACAAAAATCTTAATACCGATAACAAGCTTATTGACCCACAGACAAGCTTGAAGTAGTTACCAAAGAATTATATGCCATGAAACTAAATGAGAGACTAAAGAAGAGAAGAAATGCTTATGACCAGAAAGCTCCCATTGCTAGTGGGAGAGAATATTACATTTCAAAGAGAAAATGGCTGGCAATTGTCAAGGTAACAGCTATTCCATCGACACCTAGGTCATATGGCATAACCACCCCCAGGGTCAGTTCTACAAGAACAGAACACAGCTAAACAAAACTAAGAATGCTGGTTTTCTGCTCCTTGAGGATTTCCAGAATACTACTGACAGTGCTTTTGTGCTGACAAATGTCACATGTGCCCACACAGTCACTGCCAATGAAGGGTACAAGGAGCAACAAACACAGGTTCTAGGTGGCAGATCTACCTCCACAGCCTAAATGGCCATTACAGAAGGAACCATTTAGAGAATCAATGCCTGTACAACCAGAAAGCCACTTAGAGATAGCAGGTTTCAGAGTAGCAGCCGTGTTAGTCTGTATCCGCAAAAAGAACAGGAGTACTTGTGGCACCTTAGAGACTAACAAATTTATTAAAGCTTGCTCTAATAAATTTGTTAGTCTCTAAGGTGCCACAAGTACTCCTGTTCTTTTTTTAGAGATAGCAGTTATTTACAGATCTGTGCAAACCACCAATTTTGGGGTTTGGTAGCCAAACCAAATTAAACAAATATACATTTCAGATTGACTCAATTTTTGTTTTAATTTTTCTTCTATTTAGCTCAGACAAAACATTTTGTTCAACTCAAAATGAAATGTTTTGTTTGGGTTGAGAGTTGGATTTTTATTTTTATTTTTTAAAAATTGAAAAACAAAAGTCATTTTGAATGAAAAAAATCAAAATGTTTTGTTTCAAAAAGTGTCAAAACAAAATGTTTCAATTTTTCCAGAAGTTTGTTTATTTTTAACCAAATAAGTTGGTTAACTCAACACAAATTCACAAAATGTTTCAGTCAACCCAAGTCTGCATTTTTTGGCAAAAAATAAATCATCCAAACAATTTCACCAAGTGCTAATTTTTATCCGTCAGTAAGAAGCAGAACAATTTCCTCATTGGTCCTGGGGTTCAGATTGTTTTCTCTGATCTCCGTCCTAGATATGTGTATATGTGTGTAATTTATTATTATTGTGTGCTTGTGGTTGTTTGTTTTGGTTCATATTATTTGCATTTGATTTTCCAAAAAGGGCAAGTTGTCACAGTAGCCTCTGCAGTCAGTGGTTATGGAACCCCCTGCAGATGAAAATAATATTAAACGTTTATAAATCTGGTCCATGTTACATGACTGTGGTTAGGAAATTACCAACTTATACTTGTATCACAATATAGTGTGATGATTAGCTGTCATGCTCCACCCCAGAGGTAGATGCATATTTGTAGTGTCTTGTGTGTAATTGTAAATAGCTTTGGCATACTATATGATAAAAGAAACTGTAAAAGTATATGTTTTGTTTTGTTTGTGTGTGGGGTTTTTCGGAACACAGAAACAAAAAGATAGGTACTCTGGATAGATCCTAGTTGCTAGCCACTCTATGTAAATTCCAGCTTTTTGTAGGAAACGAGGTGTCTTTCCATTCTCAACCAGAATTTGATTTGTGGGCTCAGCTGCATACTCACATAAACCTCTATCACAACTGCCAGCACAAATCAGTGTACTGTATATCTTGAATGTTCATTTTTGAATCATACAGAAAAAGATTGGCGGGTACATTGCACAGTGCCAGTGTAATTAGTCTTTTTTAATGAAATGGACCCTAGATATATTCCACTGTGGAGCTTCAATAATAGAATTTAAGTGAAAGTAATTTCAAAGTGCAACAGTAGTTTACATATTAGTTATTGTATAAAGAAAAAAAATGCTCCGCTGTTCTAGGTTAAATGCAATTAACATCCAGGCCTTCTGTTAGACTCTTGGGAAGGAATGATTGGTTTGGCAGGTTATTTCTCAGATTTTGATAACACACACACAAATTTTAACTATATGCCATTGCTGAAAAATATTATAGCACTCTCCAGATTCAAGACTTCAAAGAAGCTTAACTATAACATACATGTAAATCAAAAATATTTACCAATTAACTATTACTTAGAAGCTCAATTATCAGTTGAAATGTTGCCTGTAAAATATTGTGTACAAATAACATTGTGAATCAGAGCAGGTGTCAGGTCTCTACCATTTAGCAGTCATGTAAGATGTGTGGGAAGAGTTTTCTGTTTGGCTTTAGCAAAAAAAAAAGGCCTAATAAGGAAATGAATACTGTGTCAGTTACAGACAGATTTATTCACAAACCTTCCGTTTTTATACAGGTGTCTCCACATCCAATAAAAACAGTTTTATTAGAAAAGCAGAGGGTGTTTTTTATTACAAAATTGTTGGAAAGTTGTTAAAAATGTACCAAGAGAGTTTTAATTTTGTTTCAACACAAATGTTTTCTTTTTTCGTTCATTAATCAGTACATTTATTTTAAACATATCAGAAAAGGAAGTGAGACGGTTTAAGTTACTATGCCAGGATATGAGCATTTTGCCCCCAAATTCTACAGATTAATTCTACAGATTTTAATTGTTTACTTAGGATTAAAATGTTACAATTTCAGGTTTTAAAAAAGAAAAGAAAAAAGATTTGCGTGGAACCTTTTCCCCCCCCCATGACTTGAAAGGGTGGTTTAGATGTACTTAAATCTAGCTCCAGAATTGTAACATCACCATAGCACGGTGGTGGAATTTAAGTCAAACTCAAATATGCATACTTTGGCCTGCTCTTTATTTGTTTTCATCATGTACATCACTTTGATTGTCTGACATATGCATCTATATTTCCCCATAGACGTATGTGTCTTGTTTACATGACACAGAATTCTACCTTTCAGAAGCTGACATGGGTACTGGCCTGAACCCAAGCCCATTGCAGTAAGTGCAAAGACTGCCGTTGACCTTAGTGGGCTTTGGATCAGACCTCTAGTGACAGATTGATATTGAGGATAAATTCTCCTGCCACTATTCGTTTAGTTGTATTGATATTATTTTGCTTCTGTGCATATTGCTTGCACTATATTCCACCATGCAGTACAGTCATGAAGGCTTGGTGACAACATTTAACAACTCAATGGAAAATTATCATTCTTAGTACGAGTGTGGACTTGACCAACACAGCAATATAAGGCAGGGCACCATTCACCAAGTCAGTGGTGACAGTGAAGAGACAGAATGTATACAGGGACACCAAGAGTATTATTATTGGAATCATCTTAGTGCTCAAGAATAGATTGGGAACCCTGATAATTTAAGTCTGTATTTGTTCACAGAATAGCTAACCCAGCAGTGGCACTGTAGATCCCTCCATCTCTCCCTCTCTTCTGCCCCACCAATTTGCACTACCCTATTTTGGAAGGATCTCCTGTAGTTGTTTCCATATCTATTTAGTTCTGGGTCTTTCCACTTGAGACATTTATGACCTGAATATGTGTGTATACTAGGAACTGTCACTGCTAACTTATTTTACAGAAGCTACTGAATGTCAGTGAGATAGTACAGACCTTCAGTCACTACTGATCTGGGCTGGATTCATACAGTTGACCTAGAATCTAAAATCTCCTTATACCATTACAAGTCTCATGAGCCATTCAATCTCCACAGGAAGTACAATTTTGGGTTTGTTTATTTTTATATTATGAATATGTTTTGCCACAAGATATTATGTTTGTATTATATATTTCCAGTACCACTAATGTTAATATAAATGTGATTAAAATCATTTTTACTTAAGTTTTACTGGGTGTTCTTGTATAATTGATGGGGAATTTATTATTAAATCTTTTATTTGACTGATTACTTAATCATTCCCACATGGTTATTGAAGACAATCTTACATATAATTAATTTCACTAATAGAGACTCCCCATGTTTTTCTTCCTAGACCAGTGTCTGCATGGTTATCATGTAATTTAAGGCTGTCCTGGGGCAGCTTTAAATTATGCACATATTTGTATTAATTATATAGGGCTGGATTCTTCTATCCTTACATAGAGTAAGTAGCACCTTACTCTGGGAGTTGCTCCACTGAAATCAATGGGACTACTAGCATAATAAGGTGCTAGTCAGTGTGAGGAAAGATGAAGGGAAATGGCCATTAATTTGGAGAGAGGAAGAATGTAACTTGATCACTTCTTCCACTTTCACATACCGCAGGCCTCTTTAGGCATCTCATCTCATCCCTCCCTTTTCTTTTCTCCTATTTATCTAACCAGTATGGTTTAGATGATACACCTTAGTATTTTAGGGGAAGAATTATAACTGTACAGAACTGAAATGAGAGTTATGCTATGTACCATTCTTCATTCTATATGAAAAGCAAAGATATAGGGCATATAGTAAGCAACCAAAGACTATGGCCCATGTGTGCAAATGTGATAAGGAACAAATTATGTTCAGTGCCATGAGAATCACATAGGTATCAATCAGCTGGCATGCCAAATCCTTGACAGAATGGTAAGTAATGCACCTGATGCCAGTTATTGACTCCCAATGAAATATTGATTGTGCATATTGCATATTTTCTTCCAGGCTGAACCTCAAAGGCATTTCAAATAATAGCAAACTACTTACACCTGAGAGAGAAAATGGAAAGAACATGTAAGATACAAAACCCCAATGAGTTAACATGAAAAAGTCCCACAAGTGTGTGTAATTCACATGATGACAGCAGGAGCAGCAGCAGCAGCAACAAGATCTGCAAAACTTCACGGCTCTTTTAAAATCATGATACCAGGGCCTTCCCCAGACATGGCTATCTCCCACCCACTGTGCCTTCCCTATCCCTTCTACCCACACCCAAGAAGCACAGCAAAGATAATGCAGCTTCTATGGGAAACATGCCCATGGTTGGAGAGCAGACAACGTGCCCACCATCACCATTCTTACCCTTGGCTTTCCCAATGCTGTCCTCAACCTGCCCATCTCTTTTCTCTCCCCTAGTATGGGATCTGCAGAGCATCCTTCATGGGCTCAGAGGAGGAGGGTGTCAATGCCATGGTGGTAACCAGTTCTCATTCCATGCAGAGGGTAAGATCTTTTGTGAAGAGGGATCCCTCCCTCTGCAGATCTAAGAATGATTTTACATGTACATACATTTATTTGTTTCATTCTGGAAATCATATTTAATTGTTGCCCCTGGTTTTGCTCAGATAAATTAATTCTATTTTGAAATCTGCCTAATCTATTTTTATTTTCTCTTCAATCAGGCCTACCTACAGCTTATTTTACCTACATGAATAGGCCTACTGAAGTTCCCTTCTTTTGGTTTAATTTTCATATATCCCCTCTAAAGAATTTAACCTCACCCACTTCCAGAGCACATATTCAATGATCCAACCCTTGAGCAACCAGTGACAGTTTTAAAGTTTTTATATCACTGCATTCTTTTTTAGTGCCTGGATTTGTTTCTTTTCTTAAAACCATGATGAATTAAGAATCTAGAAAAAAGAAAAAAAAGATCCTACAGACCTGCAAACCTATGATCAATAATTCCATCCATCTCTCTCCTTCCCACTTCTCTGATTTGCTCTTATTAATAGACATATTTATATATTATTGGGATGAAATGAAACCAAAACTCCAAATCCTGAACACCATTGTGCTCAAAATCCAATCTCAAATCTACATTTTCCAGCTCAGGTCTATTTTTGGCACATGTAAATTATATAGGTCACAATCCTCAATCCTGCAAAGATTTAAACATGTGTTTCACACTACACACTGTGAGCAATCCCATTGCAATTTAAATCAATGGGACTACCCCAGTGCATAAAGTTAAGCATATGCTTAAGTCTATGCAGAATCCAGGCTACAATGAGGAATTTTTAAGTCAATTTCTTTTTGGGGGACTGGGTGAGATATAAGCTACTCACAAAAGGAAGGCCAGGCTAAAGCCCATTTAAGATTCGGGCCCTTAGTATTTTATACTTAAAGGTGCTCTCGAGCAGCTCTCAATTCTGCATGAACATTTCTGAAAATAACAATTTAGTGGGCCAAATTCTGCTCAGTTGCTCTTAGCATTACTAGAAAAGGGCTACATTTTAGCCCCTGATCCTACAAAGAGATCTATATGGGTGGTTCTTAGTCTAATTAAAGCTAAATAGAATTGCATATTGTAATTTGAACCCCAGTCCAGTATTACTCTGTATATTCAAGACACCAATTGACTTAACTAGAGTTTCAGCTGGGCAAGGAAGTTTTGCAACGCAAGTCTCTGAAAGTCCATCTTGTACCGGGGTACTCAATAAAACCCTAGAAGATACAACAGTGTCTTTAATGCCTACTTCTTTAATTTGTGCAATAACAAGAATATCTCCCCACACACTCACTATTTTAATTCCAAGTCACCACCAACGTATAATTCATTGGGAACCATTTTAAATTATTATTATTCAATGGCTTGTAAACTTGTATACTTTCCTGTGGAGTAGTTGGTTATTTTCATTCTGTTTTAATTAAAACAAAGCCCACTACTATAAGTAGGTTTGGAAAATAATCTGCAAAGAACAGAAAGAAATTTCTACTTTAACACTATCTATAAGTGGATCTGTTGCCATATAGACAGAGATATAGGTTGCTGAAGAAAAATATAATAGCACTGCAGATACTTTACAGTACCAAAACCTAGCTCCAGGCTACACATCCCCAGATAAAAGACGGCAGCTTCATTGAAGAAACAAGAAATTTGTCAAGGCAGTCCTTTGAAGCATGCAGAGATATGCTCCACCAAGAAAGGGTTAAAGGCAAATTGAGCTGCTTTATCTAAGAATGGTTGCCACAGACTATGACACCTGATTGCAGAGTGCTTGCCTATGGTCAGTTGCATCTTGTAATGCCATTAGGATGTGAGATTCAAATGCAGAATTAGCTGTTGCCTACGCAGAATTATGTTAAACATGGCCCAGACTGAAAATCAATATTCTGCTTAAGTAACTGGCCCTCCAGTAATTTAATGAAGCTAAATTGCATTACACGGAGGTAAGGTGGTGGGGGACCATTTTGTCTCAAACCTTCCATTATACAGTGGCTGTACAGCTGTATGCCTAAAGAGAAATTAAACACATACACCCATTTCTTCTTGAAGTTAGAACAGTGTTTTTTACACTGGATTACTTGTCTGCTTCCTTAATTTGAAACTACAATAAATTTCCAGCCCCACAATTAGGAGTGAACCACAGCCTCATAATAAGGGAGAAAAAATTGCTTATAGAGTATTAAAGCATTTTTTTATTTCACAAGAAAAAAATGAAAAAGACATTAAATGTTAGATCTGTATTAAAAATGTAATTCTAAAGGGTTTAAATCTATGACATGTCGACACTGAATTAATTAAATTCATGATCTGATCAAGGACTGAAAAGCTACCTTGGAGCTATCTCTTAAAAATGCTATGTATGTACATGTCAAAATAGGAATTAAAAAAAAAGGCAAGCCTTTGATTTATTGGCAATTCATGCATGCATTATTGTGCTTTTTTCCTTGTAGTAGGAGGAAAGTCAAAGTTTTATAAAGCACCTGAAAGCTTCGCCATACACCTCTCTATTAAAGAGAACTTTCTTACATGAGATGATTGTAGTGAAACTCCAAACCATCCACTAAGAATACTCTCATTATGACATCCATGACTATATAACTTGTGTTAAAACTGATTGACAAGAACAAAGAGAGTACAATTACATTATGCAGTACTTGCACTGTACCCTCTTTTATTTATTATTCAACTACAAAACTTCAACTGGAAGAAACACTTCAGAGTTTTGTGTCGAGAAGACAGAATTAAATTGACAATAATTCTGTGCTGTGTGGTATGAAGTTATGCTGATTAGAGGTTATTTCCCCCTAAATCATTTGTCGCATTGCCTTATATAAAGGTAGCACAGATTTCAACCATGAGTGGCTGTAGTGGTATCTTTGGGGAAATGCAGGCAGTAGAGTATGTATTGTCTAAAAGAAAAAGCAGTGATTTGCATGCTCAATCACTATTTTTCCTGCTTGTCATAGTCTCTTAATTTTTCTGACTGTTCGAATTTTCTTTTACTGTTTTAAGGCAGTTAAAACTCATGTGCTTTACCAATGCAAAATATAAAATTTAATCAAAACCACTTAAAAACAAATGGCTGTTACAATCTCTATTTAGCATATTAAAACAATATCACAATTTCAAAGTAGATATGCAAATTGATATGAAATTTTGGATAGATGCAAAACGCAGAACAATATATATTAAAAGTGGCAATAATGCTCAAATGCTGGATTAGGTTTGTCTTTATCTACAAACTATTGCAACTGAACAAGCAACAGAAACGATCATTTAGGGCTTCTTTTTGCAACTGACTTAGAATACTCCTTTACAGCCACACTTAACCACTGTTCAGCAGGGGCTCCCCCCACCCCAGACCAGAAAAAAATAAATCAGTGGAATTTCTGAAGGGCGTCCTGGTATGCTACTCTGCCCTAAACTCACATTTTAATACCAGATGCCATTGTAAGACAGGAGAGTCAATCAAAAATATTTATTAGGTTATTAAAGTGAAATTCTCTGTCAGTGATGCTGCTAGGCCAAGTTTTACAGAGAACCGCAAAATCCCACAAACCATAAGATAGGAGTTCAATACCATCTACCGCACCTTCCCCCTAATTTTTAAAGGCAGTAGCAAGTATCACAGATATCTGAATAATCAGAAGATTATCTAATAGAATATTCATCTCTGTCTTTTCTTAACTTGCAGGCTTATTCCCACACAATATTCTTTCAAAGGAAAGGAACAATGTGATGCGACAGGTACATGATACAACCATTAGCTGATATTTTCAACACAGGTACCAACAATGAAATAGTTAAAATATTATCATTAATATTTGAAATTACCACCATATTCAGATTTGTTCTCAGTGATGTTGTTTCTACTGAGAGCAAGGCTTAACCATGGTTTCTGAAATGGTACTGAACATGTTTCAGTTCTATCACCAGTTCAGCTGCACCCACAGCAGAGAACCATTGTCAACAACTGGTAAATTTCCTAGTGTGGACAAGGTTGAAAAGACAGTAGAGCACCAGTATGTACTCTGAGAACTAGGAAGCCATTTTCATAACCAGAAGACCTAGACAGGTCATTTAAAAAGAAAATGAAAGATTAAAATCTGGAGCAAATAGTATGTTGCCCAAAAAATCTGCAGGGAGACCCTAAAGCCTCAGCATTTGTCTATTCTCCACACCCACAGATTTCTATTGTCCCTGATAATAATGCTGCACAGCCAGCTGAGTCATTTCCAGCCTGTATGTTTTGGGAAGTGTCATTTGTGTACAATTAATGTGCCTGATGCTGCTCTCATTGAAGTAAATTGCATAATTCCCGTTGACTTTAGTCAGGGGAGCACAGCCTCAGAGCAGTATTATTCTGAACCACAGACAATACGTTTATTATTCACACGTCTAAAATATTATGAGGCTGATCCTGTAAACCCATACTTGCATTAATAGGAACTATTTGCGTGAGTAACGGTTTGCAAGATCGAGCCAAGTGATAGCAAAATGACTAATGTGTTGTTGAAGAGTCTATGTCCTCTAATTCTGTTCTCACTGAACACACAGTATAAGCAAAATATTCAGAGCTGAACTTGAGAATTCTTGCACACTTGACTAATATCATATTCTACTGTGGGGAAAAGAGTGAACACTTTCCATGTTTCCTGGTGCTATTATTCTTAAATCTGCATCATCATCATCCTTATCTGACGCAGGTGAAAGGTACTCTAATGTAATGAGTAAACTCAGGAGGAGGAGGAGGAGGAGACGACAATACAACTGTTTCTTACACTGTGTTGTCTAAGCAAACTTAACATGAGCAATGATTCATAGCTATTTCGTACTCCTCAATATAGTACTGGTAAGTGGGTTTTACCACCAGATACCATATCCATATTTTGCCTCTCTCTTTACTCCAAATATTTTTAACCCCTTATTTTTTGTGAATGACAATTTACATGTCTGATTACATGTCCACAATGTAAAGACCTTGTTTGAAGTGAACAACTGCAATCAGAAATCTTGACACATTCACTCTGACTTCTGAGGCATAGTTGTTCTCTGCAGAGCTCAATTTGTGGATTATACTTGCCACTAGGTACTGTAGGATTTTTTTAAAACCGGTTAAATGTAACTTTGCAAACATATTCAACAAGGGAAACAAGTTATATGTTTTATAATGCAAAGTCCTTTTGAGCAATATATTCCGCAATTTATTCCTCAAGGTGAATCTTTATGTTAAATGTTAGTACTTTCCGAATTTTCATTAAAAATTCTGGCTAAAAAAGAAATAGATTTTCTGAAATACCTTGACTGATTAGTTTAGCTTATTCCTTCTGATCATATTTACATTTAATGTTTTGATGATGTTAAATTCTACAAATGAGAACAGATTTAAGTGTTCCTTTCAACACTCCCTGCTTTTTCTTTCTGATTTCTCTTGCTGATGGTGTGTTGTCAATGCTGAATGCTGGAATTGTTATTGAGCAAGCACAGCTGGATGAATTAAAGTCTCTCCAGTAACTCAAACCAGAAATGACTTCATCTCTAAACTTTCCATGTAGCACAGGTCAGAGCTCTGAGTATGGACAAAAATAATGGGGTTACCAGAGAAATAAAAATAGTCAAAAGATAGAATACAGTTTACAATCACTTTGTGCATCTGTAATCACATCCTTATGTACAAGCAATCAACTCATTGGAGAATGGAGATGTTTGATAAGTAATTGATTATAAGTTCAAGTTGTTTGTGTGTGTGTGTGTGAGTGAGAGAGATCTAGTTAAAATGATCTGTCCTATACAATTAAATACATATAGTAGAGAAGGCCAAATATTTCACAAATTGTGAAATTATTTTTTTTTCAAAATTCATCAAATAATTTAAGGCAAAATGTAAAACACAATTTTCTTCATTCCCCCAGGTCTGCTCACAAATATTGAGGTAATTCAATGATAGCAGCTAAGGTCAATTTTAAGAAAAGATTTAACTAACAAGAAATAATTTATAAAGTAAACACAGTATTGGAGCTGCTGTAATCAAGCCTGCTGTTTTGTGAGTGACTGACAGGAGGAAGTGTGATGTTGTAGAATGACATGCAGATTGTGTGGGAACTTTAAACTTCCTGCCAAAACTTAACCCTTTACATCACAACCATATGGCTGAACAAATTCCAATACAATCTGAGAATTTGGTATTTAGCCACCACTCATAGAAAGGCCATTGCATCCCAGGGGAGCACTGGGGACAGTCTGCCTGAGAGAGGCAAAATGCCTCAGAGGAACCCAGTTTTGCTGGGGGTGCAAGAGCAAAACGTGCACCACTCCTATAAGGAGTATAGTACTCTCTCCCTTCCTTCTCACCAGTCAAGTCTGCTTACTGATGGGGTGGCCAAGTCATGGCTTTACCTACTTCCCATCCCTTCCCAGGTGAGTTATTCTAGTAGTGAGAGCATCTCAGTAGCAGACTCTGCTCCCTTGACCACAGAGGCTCTAATTCCAACTGGCTGTTACAGGAACCACATGGGGAAAAGGAGGAGAGCAGAAGGAGGTTCTGAGTCAGTATTTTTGGATGTTTCATCAGTCTTCTTGAGCTACTGTAAAGCAACAAAACGTCTGTAGCATTTCTAAGTCTGTATCATTATTTGATCTACTTCACATTGTGTAAAACAGGATCATTCCATGGATTTTTTTGTTCTTTTGGTGCATCTGCTCCTTACTTCTCTCTTCCCCATATAGCTGCTCATTTTCTCTCTCAATCACATTCTCAGGTACTGTTGCAGATGTTTATGATTCCTCTGTAAAATATTTCCACATTTTCTGATCACTGAATAAATATATCACTGTAGCTTGTTATGGCCAGTGACTATTGTGCCAATTTCTTATAGAGTCTTTGCTTTAATGTGTATTGTACCTCTGTAATAATTTTTCAATCTGCTTTGACTTGTCTAAGCTCTTGACTATATCTCCTAACTAAGTACATGTAGAAGTTTGTTCTATACAAGTTCTACTGGCAATTTTCCACATTAGAGCAGTGTTTCTCCATGAATAAGTCATGCCTAATATGGCACTTCCATGACATCAGACTTTTTTTTAAAAGCAATTTCTCTGAGGTATGGTACCCACATTCTGCTAATCTATTTGCATGTGCATAACTACAGCTAGATGTCTCATGCTGAAATTAATACATTTTAGCAAAATCCAGGATTTTCTTGAATTCTTGAATTGTAGTCAATTTTTGTTACTACAGGTCTCAAAATACCATGTCATGTAAACATGGCCTTAATGTACCTGATCACAGGGTAAGCTGTGGTTCCTAATTACAGTTTCTTCTGAAAAGCTGCTAAAATATTTCATTATGGTCAGGTAGCCAGCAAACAAATCAATTCTGAATTGCAGCTTGTTCATGCAGTATCAGAGGCTCTTTCCTTTGTTCATCTCTGTACTTCAGGTAAGTTACTATGTCTTCAATGTACATTTTCACTTCCTGAAACCTTTTATCTGCAACATTGTGAGGTGAAATGAAATGCTTGTGGTGAAGAACATTCCAAAAGACAAACCGAAGATACAGGAGCTGCCAAACTGTGTATTGGAAGTGCAAATCTTGAAGCTTCCCTGTCTCCATAAGAATCTGCCAAAACCTTGCTGATGTATCTAATATGCTGAAGGATTTGGCTTCTGCGGTCTCAGCAAATATTTTAGTACTTGTGAGCAAGTGGAATGGCCCCTTTTAATATTTTTGTTCAATTCCTTGAGGTCCATGAGCCTGCCCCTTAGGCTGTTGGCTCATCTGGTCTACAAGCGATGCCATGCCATGTTTTGCAGAAACTTCTAGTCTCCGCCCCCCTTCCTCCCCAAGGCTTGTGGAACATTCCAGGTGTAATGTATAACAGTTTCTGCATCCTCCCAAAATGGTATATTGGAATGTCACTAGGAGACATCCTTCTCCCATGAGCATATCTTCCTATCATGCAGTTAGCTCATTCACATCTGATTCAGGCTGCTGCCAAAGCTATCATTCTGAGTTTCCATGGCACATATTGATTGGCCCACTGGATCAACTATGCAAAGAGCTTCCTGCAAACTTCCCAACCCCCATACATGCCTATGTAAGAGCTGATGACAATGATTCTCAGACCTTCTCATTACTTCTTCAAAACTCTTTCCCCCTTCCTCCTCCTGATCATCAGTTTGAAATGCATTGCATATGTCCTGCACATCATGCCCCATCAAAAACAGTACATTTTTTTGCTTATCTCCCATTTTACGAGCCCCTGCTTTTTTCATATACAGTTCAAATTCTATTTAAACCTTTTCCAGAACTCCTCAGCATTCCCCAATAATTTTAAGGCTGACTGGGGATTTACATGTTGCAGTCACACAAGCTCCACATCAGCCATTTATATTTTACCTTTCTCTTTCCTGTAGTCAACATCACTTTCATCAAACATTTGCACTCTTCTCTTGGATTTGTCAGCATTCTGAGCCTTCCACTTGTCATATGATGTAGTATTTTTCAGTGATGATTGAGGCCGATTTTAGGATAACTTAGTTAACTAGCAACAAAGCATTTATAGAGTAACACAGTAGTAATGCCAATGTAAAGTAGTCTTGTTGTATACTCTGAAACTGGTGTGTGTAAGTAAAAGGCAGCTTCTCCAGAAAAACTGTGATACTGCAGAGCAGAGGTGAAAGTAAGCCGGTACGGTCTAGTACGGCGTACCGGGAAGAGCTGGTACTCCGGACCGGACCAGCTTACCCAGGCCAGTGATTTAAAGGGCCTGGGGCTCCCGGCAGTGGCTGGAGCCCTGGGATAGTGATGGCGGGGCTCTGGCGGTGATTTAAAGGGCATGGGGCTCCAGGCACCACTACCGCAGCGGAGCCCCTGGCCCTTTATATTACCGCTGGAGCCCCGCAGGCCGCTGCGGGGAGCCCCGGGCCCTTTAAATTGCCACTGGAGCCCCACTGCCAGAGCCCCAGGGTAGCAGTGTTGGCCAGGGGCTCCAGCGGTGATTTAAAGGGCCCCGGGCGGTAGCGGCGGCTGGAGCCCCAGGCCCTTTAAATCGCCCCCAAGACCTGGGGCTCCCAGCCGCCTCTGCAGCTGGTAGCTCCGGTGGTGATTTAAAGGGCCCAGGGATTTAAAGGACCGCCTCTTCCGGTTGAGGCCATGCCCCTTCTGGTTGAGGCCCTGTTCCCCTGCTCAATTCTCCAGCATACCAGTAAGTCCTGTAAGTTACTTTCACCCCTGCTCCAGAGTGACCTGAAGGATGTGAAGCAATTTTAAACTTCCTGCTAAAGCTTAACCTTTTCTAGCATAAATATGGTTTAACTGAAATTCACTTATGAATTTCAATAACTACAGTATTTGTGAATAATTATTTGCATTATTCACCATGCCCTGGGTAAATGTAAGATATTTGATGGACATATATTACATTTCGATACAGAAAATTTCAGATTACACTGATGATCAATTTAGAGCTGATTCTCTCCCCCCACCCCCAATATTTTGTTCTTGTTCTTCAGCAGGGTTTTTGTTATGTATAACAAAAATATTCTGCTCTGTTACAGGCAAAAGAAATTGGTAAGAGATCCACAGATAAGGAGTTGTCCAGGAGTTGTAAAGTGTTGTGATTTGTCTTGCAGAGCTGAAGTCATTACTTCATTCAAACTGATTGCATGTGTGGTTCAACTGAGGAATGTTCCCAGGATAGCTGTTTGCAAGTTGGAAAACTGAAGGAGGAGACTTATCCTTGTAAAAAGGCAAAAGGTACTTCCCAACTACTTACCTAATATCTTATGTATCAATAAATGTCATGCAATCAAAATCCAAGTTCATGAATAAAATGTCTCTGATCATTCGGAAGCAGTGTTTCATATTGATATTTTAAAAAATGAAATAAAATGTGTTAGACAAGTACATTTTGGAAAGATCTAGTAAATTAAAAGAAACAGTATTTTCCAAGTTCATTCAAAATTTGCGATTTGCTTTACTTTCAAATTATTATTTTCATATCTTCAATTCATTTCAGCTACTAAAAGGCAACACTATACATGTTTCTATTTTACAAACAGCAAGAAATGGAATATAATATATAGCCACTTCTTTAAAGAAGCTTCAAAATTGTATCCTTAGCAAAAATAAAACAAGCACCTGTCCCCCTGAAACACACCCAAAATACTCTTTGTAACCCTCCAAATGTGTTCATTATTTACATCAATTCTGATCCAAAGGCCTTCCAGTGATTTCACTGGGATTTGGATCAGGCTCCTAAGCAACTGCATAATTGTATTATCTTAACTCTAATCCAGCCTACAGCCCTTCCTTGCATTCCCCATGTCCTCCATTTGTTCTTGTTCTAACTTGGGACTTAAACTGGCAAACATGTATTACTGACTATAGGACCAACCAGGATGAGTACTTTCATTCAATTCAATGAGTCACCCCAAGCTAATAAGCAATGTGCCAGGTAGTAAATATTTGCAGGATTGGACTCCTTAGAGCTTGGGCTTCATCTGTGTTTTGTAAGGAAACATTCATATCTATAGAATTGTACAAGTTAAAAAATAAGAACATAATATATCGTGGTTGACAATTTCTGCCACAGCCCTACAAATTTGTATCTTTTAACATATCAATTCTTTAATCACAGACACAATGTGACTGATTTGGGTTATTTACAACAGTTTCATACACTGAAAGGTAAAATTAATTTACTTTTCATGGAGTAATTGCTTTAAAAAAAAGTCATTCACTACATTAAGGGCCCAATCCTGTATTCCTTGTGCATCTCAAACTCTCAGTTAGTGGGAGTTTTAGATATGAAAGGTTTGTGAGATCAGATCCCGTGCAGATGTCTTGGCATTTCCACTTTCAAACTTTATTTTCAAGGCACTATGATTTAGTTGTAAAGTTTTCTCTCATCTGAAACTTGGCAAAAAAATCAAAACTTCTGAGCCTGGGAGAAGAGATCAATTTATATACAGATGTAAAGAAAATTTTCAAAAGGAAAATCATGGAGTATGATACCTTTTGCACTCTATATCTGAAACTGACTTTTTTAAACTAATGTTTTGTGAACTGCATGTAAAATTCATCCCTCGTATAAACCTAACCAGTTTCAATGGAGTTTACAGTTACAGGGAGGAATTTGACCCAATAGTCTATTATTTGATATATTTACACAAATATTATAAATGAGTGAGTTATACCATTTAGAAAGGTATCCATTATACATTTAGTGGTACATCTTTTCTCAAGAGGCATTTCATTTGTATTTCTACCATATAGCCATGCATCTGTACAGCAATCAGAAGCTATGGCTTATATGCAGTGTTGTTGTAGGTGTGTCAGTCCCAGGATATTAGTACCTCACCCACCTGTCTCTCTCTCTCTTATTGGATCAACTTACACAGAGCTCTTCTTCAGGTCTGGGAAACTTACTCAGGGTGTTATAACTAAATACAAGATGGAACAGATTGTTTAGCATAAGTAGTTAACACATATTTCAAGGGACCATTCAAGCTATGACCTGTCATTTCAATAAAACATGTATGAAAGCATCCCTAAGCATCTACTGACATGTCATGTATACATGGTGTAAGAGTGTCCAGGTCAGCACTGACAAGCTAAACCTTAATGGTTCCAAAATAGTCACTATGGTTTACTGTATTAGTAATCCATAAAAATAGAGACTGTTCAGCTAAATACAATGGTTCTGTGAGTTTGTTCTGTCCTTACCTCACCCCAATATGCCTAGGTAAAGGAGAGCTCTCCAAACAGTGGGTGATCCTCCCAGAGATGTAATATGTGCTGAAATACTTAGGCACGACAGGATAAATTAAGAACAGAGCTTTAGTCTAATCCTCAAGTTTCCTTGTGTGGATTTTAAGAGACATCACTATTGATATTTTACTTGTAGTTTTGGGGAGGTTTTAAATTTTATCAAACTGCCACTGTTGTGGATGTACAAAGCAGTGGAGAGGGGGAAGAGAGGTGCTCTAGACCAACTCTAAAAGTGTTCCATGTTTTGAATTAGAATAAAAACAAGATGTAATAATTGCTGTCCTGATTTGGGGCCTGATCCTTCATTCTTTATTCAGGCAAAACTTCCAGTTTTCAGTACAGCATTAGACCTTTTGTTTTTAAATGTTAATAGACAACAAGTTATATTAATAATTAATGCTATTTGCACTGATTTATTCCTACAGTTTGTAGAAACTCAAAGCACTTTGCACACATCAATTAAGCAAGCCTCAATACTCCTGTGAGAGCCAAATTATGATACCTATTTTAAGATTCAAATTCCCAAGAGCTACAAGAATGTCAGTGGCAGAACTTGGAATAAATGCCTGTCTCACATCTCCTTTTCTAACCAATAGACCACTTCCCATTCTCCCAGCCTCTCCACAGTGAACCTGCTCCACATGATTTGCTATGGAAAACAGGGGAAATGCTGCACATGGAGTGCTTTCCAGATTGAGCACCAAAATCTGTAATTTTCTACATTACTCTAGGTCCAATCCTTGTTCATATTAAAGTCAGTGGCAAAATTCTCATTGACTTAATCCAGAGCAGGAGCAGGTCCTTGTGCTGTGTGTTAGGCCCCGGTTCTACAAACACTTACGCAGATGTGTAATTTTCCTCATCTGAGTAGTCCCCTGGAAGCCAGTAGAATTTTGTCACTGACTTCATTTGAACTTAAGCAGTTACAGGTTTGGTCCTTAGATCCTACAGGATATTTGGCAAAATGAACTTATACAGATCCATAGAAAAGTAGCACAAAGGCTCAGTAAAGTTGTTTCCCTGCACTTCATGAATTATGTGTAATGAGGAATAACCATAGAAACTCACCATCACAATGCACACAGGCTGCTGCGGAGGGACAAAACAGAATCAAGTGACATGTCATGTCATGATTTGGAGCAGAGGGAAATGATCCCATAGTTGGGACCTCCTTCTAGATGATGTCACACAGAGACACACTTAAAAAAATCAAATCCATATTTTAAAATCTATATTTATTCCCCATTTTAAACACTAATTTTTTAAAATAAATCCCTGAGTTGGTTGGTGTATTTGGGCAGATCTGGAGATGGAGGAAGACAATGTCATCAGTCCTCATTTATCCTGCAAAGAGAGCCAGAACCCCTTGTAAATACATTCTCATTCCTTTCCCCCCTTCCCCCCCAGGCAGTGACATTCTATCACACACAGGAGAATACATAGCCATTCAATTGCTCTCTATCCACACCATCTCTTTTCAAGCCCTACTTCACTTTCTTGTCTTTCATGCATACTCCACAGATTTCCTTGCTGAAGAACCCAACTATGTTAACTGCCTCAGTAGGAAACACACATCTCATCCACACAACATAGGCCATATAACTAAGTAGAAGTCAAAGGACACCTGAGATCACTCACATTTCCTGGAGGCCATTTATTTTTCTCCCCAGAAGAAAGAATAACTGACTATCTTGTGTATGCAGGCATTATAGGCAGTCCCAAGTGAGGACTGTATCAATTGGCCAACTTATTCAATACAACCCCTTCTGTAGGGTTTGCCAGACGCCAGGAGCAGTGCACAGCTGCCAGAGGGCTAAGCACAAGGATAGCAGAGTGGGTGGGATGGGAAGTGGCTCTCAGGGGAAAAAGAGAGGGAAGGAACTAGAAACAACCACTTAACATCTATTTAGAGCCTGGGAGCATTTGTGAAAGCCATCCCATTACTGTTGAAAAGATGCAAATTTGGTGAAATAATCAGCTGTATGGCTTCAGGCTGTTTCTCAAGTACCCTGATTCTTTACAGTAGTGAAGGTATTAGTGTAAGACACACAGCATGGCCAAGTTCATGTTGCTTAAAGGTAGCCCCTAACCAAACTCCACCAAGTGCTATAAAAGAAGATTTGTTATCCCAAAAGCATTGACAGTTCACCCAATAAAGCCTAAAAAACAGAATCCTTGAGGCTTGTTACAGGGGTGCAAAAAAGCACAGCTCACAGGCATCTATGCAGAAAACATTAGTTGTTTGCGAATGTTCAGTGCCCCTTTTTGTCACCAAGTTTGTCAATTCACTGCTGAATATAAGTCAATTAAGGCAATAGCATTGCTTCAAGTTTTACATCAAATATCCCTTCATATGTTTAGGGACCCACTTATCTACAAATGAAGTATATAAGCTAAACTGAATCATACACAGTTTGCTTTGTATTTAGTGCACTTGAACAACTGAGGAGTAGCACTACTCTAAAATCATGTCTTGCTTTAGAAAAAAAGCTGAATGTGTGACTTAAAGCAAGGTGATAATCCATTTCATGTCCCCAGCTACCAGCCCACCCCTCCCACTCTTCGTTCCAAAAGTTTATCAAAATAAATACAGTTAAACACAGCTATAGATTTAACATAGAAAAATCATGCTTTTAAACTACACTATTACTAGTAGTTTTTTAATAACCAGCTTAAAATGCTGTAGCATATAAGCTAAATATTTGATCCATTAGTGAGTATAAATTATACTTTTAGAATATGAATCTCCAGATTCAAAAAGAACTCAGTTTAATTCTAGCCATCCATAAAGTCTTTTTCACAAAAAAATTATTTAAAATAAGTGTCGTGGAAAACAAAAATGGATACTATATCCATGCTGCTACTCAATTTTTATACTATATGTATAGTATTGTGGAAAATAAAGGAAGTTATCTTGGATTTTTAAATATTAATTGTTTTCATGTACATCATGAAAAAATAGTTAAAGTTGGTTTATAACAGTAGGGAAATAAACTTAAGACACTAGAGAGAACGTGCGTCCATGTGTGCAACAGAGTTTGTACTATGATATGCATATCTATGTATTATGTATTCAGTTTTCTTGAATTTTTCTCAGTGGACAGATGTGCTGTAGTTTTCAGAATACTTTAGAAAAACACTTCAAATTGTATTACTTGTCTATACAGATAACATAAGCAGCATAAAATTAGCAAGGAGAGCTTTCATCACATAATACCTTTTTGATTCCTCCCCCCCCCCAATCCCCCCCTCATATTTTCTGTAACATAAAAGATGCTGTTATGACAAGTATTCTAGTAGTTCAGTCTTTCATTTATAATTTAACCACAACCTATATAACCTAATTAGAAAAATGTGAAGCATGATTAGTACAATAACCAAATACAGTGTAGCTTCTTGAACAACTCAAAGAACAACACAAAAGAAAGGGAAAAGAAAGGGGGGTAAAAACCATTGCAGGCATATCTGAAAATATGTGGTATTTCTTTAATACTTCATTTTAAACTACCTAAGTGTGTTTTTAAGCTTCGGTTCCTGTAATTTTGCAAGACGAGGCATTCCAGTGAGAAAACATATGGTAAGGGATTTTTAAACCACATAGCTAGAGTGCATCATAGACTTATCTGCTGCTTTAGTGTCACAAAAATCCACCACTGAATTTATCCACTCACCCATTAAAGAAAGAAAAGAATTAAAGAAAAAGGAGTTTAAAAATCCCCTAATGCAAAAAAAAAAAAAAAAAAACTCAAAAAAACAAACAAACAAACAAACAAAAAAACACTATTGAAAAGTGACATCAGGTTAAACCACAGTCTAGGTAGATCCTCAAGACTTCTCATAGAAAGAACAAGTAGCAATTAGTTATCTCAAGTCCACTAATTATTTTAGAATACTGCATAGTAAATATTGTATTCAGTGGTCCAGAAACCATTAATAAAAACAACTTGTGCTGCAGACTTGGCTAAAATGAGTTTTAATGACTCTCCTAACTCATACTTGAGCAAACTTAAATTATGACCCCTTTTACAGCTATTTTAAGCATGTACATTCACTGCATGGTCTTTATTTGTTAAGAGGCAATATGAAGTGTACTTCAGTTTGGCACATATTAAAAGACAATTGGCTTGCAAGGATATATTTTGCAGGAGGGAAACTGAATCAGCACTTTGTACAGTACTTTCAGTGGGGATATAAAGTTGTAATAGTGACAAACTGACATTTACATGTCAAATGTAGAAAGGCATGCCAAGTATTTTGAACTAATGTACAGATTCCAAAATGACAATATTTCATCCTATGTAACCCTATGTGCACTTGCTATGAAAATAAGGCATTTAAAGTTGAGATACAGAGCAGTGTAGGATATTTTTCCCATTAGAGTCAGATTCTAATTGTTACCATTTATCAGAAAGTGTTTCCTGCACCATACCACTATGTAACAGGTAGACATACACTAATACTAAATTGCTATGGAAATGCAGATTACATCCACATGAAGAAAGACAACCTCATGAATAATGTAACTGCAATAAATAGCAAAAGAACGTCACAGTGATTTGGCACTAATAGAAAGTATTACTAATTCTATGGGACCCAGTTAACAGAAACTTTTAAGTATTAGAGACTAAATCTTGAATCCCTCAGCAAACGCTGCAGTAAGTAGTACATCAAATTATATAAATCATATAGCTGTAGAAGCACATGGAATTTTAGAATATGTATAATAAACCGTGGTCCCTGCCTCAAAGAGCTTGTAGTCATTTATTTATATGTATTATATACATGCAGTGTCCTCTGGAGAAGTGCTCATTCACATGTATTGCAAAAATGGTCAGCGTCACTACTTAGAAAGTTGCACAGATTTAGATCTCCTCCTCATTGTGCTCCATTTGTGTCTACGTTAACCTGGAATTGTTCTTTTTTGGTAATAATCTTCCTTGTAAAAGGAAAACCCTTAACCCTTTATCCTTAAAGGATTCCCACAAGGTTGTGTGCTTTTTTCCCAGGTGGAATTTCTAAGTGTAAGGAGTGAGAAAAGTGTAAGGTGTTAATCTTGATAATTAGTGCACAAAACCAATTAGAGGTCTAAAAACCTTAAGGCACAGAAAGTGATTTTTTGTTTATTTGCTTACCTTATTAAGTTAAATATCTGTCCGAATTAATCACTAATGAATGTGAAGAAGGCTCAATAGCACTAGCTTAATGAACAGCAGTGTCAAATGCATTTTACAGGGCATCAAATCACTGGGTATTGTAAGCCAAGTTGCTATTCAAAATTACTTTTCTGCCCAATTTTCTGTTTGTAAAGCAGTAAATTATTTACATTTATTGTGCTTATTTAAGTACTTAAACGACTGTGAATGGAGTGCAGGCACATTTTAAAAATATAGAATCATTAAACAACTGTACTGCTGGAAATTCATGTTATTTTCCCCTAAAGGCTGCTTTCCCCCTTTTTCTAATCTCTTTTACAACAATTCTTGAAACAACCCATTATTACATTGAACATGTTTTAATAAGTTATTTATTATTTTGCATACTTTAAGAAGTGTCATAGGACTTAAATTACACATGCTAAGAACAGTCTCTTTCATATATACATAGTGGCCTGAACCTAAGTGCTTAAGTTTCCTGGATAAAACTATACTGTACTTCATTAAAAAGAAATAAACTATGTTTTCCATCCATTATTCACATCATAAACATCTGCTTTTGCAAATGTCAGTTGTACTAATTGTCATGTCTTTAGATAGGTATACTAAGTGAATATGTTCTACACTATCCACTCTTCTTTTGGTAAAAAGATAAAAGATAAAAACTCCTCCTCAAATAATCTTTCAGAACATATGTCCATTTATTTTGAAGTATATTTAGAGGCTTTTGTAACTATTTCTTGCATTATAATCTTTACACATTAGAAAGCTATTCAGGATATCTTTTATTGCAGCAGACTTTGGCTACTGACATGCAGAAGGAAGGTGAGTTCCTGATTCTTCAGCCCAGCATTAGAGGCACATAATGGAACATAATGGAAAAGAAAATGATAGAAAGACTAATAGTAGAAGAGCAGGAAAAATGTAAATCCACAGCTTTCGAGGGTCTCCCTTCGAGGTGATTTTTTTCATATTGCAGCCTGTGGTTCAAATCAAACAGATTTTTTCCAGGAAATATGTAGTCAAATTTTTGCAGTGTGAAAACTTTGTTCATTACCTTAGAGATGAAATGCTTTATGAGTATCTACATGCACATAGTGTGTGCACATACATGTTCTGTACATGAATAAGTTCATTTCCTACCTACCCTTAATAGAATAAACCATAAGTACCCATTCATAGCTATGTTGTGAAACATTTTAAGTGGAGAAAATAGCAAACTATGTCATGTAGATTTAACTATTTCAATGAATTGTTCTGAATGCCACCAATACTAGTTATGCAGCATTAATGTTAAAAAGTTCCACGCTATTTGTGAGATCATACCACTGTAAGCATTACAATAGCTGTAA
>NW_020664446.1:24257587-24262587 GCF_002925995.2 Terrapene triunguis
GAGCCAGAAGTATTTTATTAAATTCAGTAGATTTTTCTAATTAAGTAAGGTAACAGGAGTCAGTGTCAAACTAGTGTGTGCATACGCATGTGTATAGAGTGTATATTTAACAGACTTCATCTTGTATTATTTTCAAAAGCTTTTTAAAAATTTCTCACAGGTTTGCAGACTCAAAAAACATTATTAGATTTGGAATGAACCTTGTTATACTATATGAAGCAACATCATAAAACATACAAGTGTTACAAAAAGTCAGAAAAGTTCAGACATTAACCAAGTTAACATTAAAATTGTTAGAAAACACAGGAATAATAATTTGGGGGGATAAAAGGAGGTAGAATTCATGTTATAAGTGCAAGTGATCTGGAAATAGATGTTTGTCTTGGACATTTTCAGGGAAGTGACATCATAGAGTATGTCTATTGGGATATTAGTTCTACATTTTTCAGTCCAGATTCTGGCATTAAAGTTGGCAAAATTAGACTATTTTGTTAAACTGATCTTCAAGCCGTCCACCTCCACAATGCATTACAACACACCTATGACACGACCCAAGAACAATGGGTGAAAAATGGGCTATAAAAACATGAATGGCCTGCTTCATATAAAGTGGATTTTATAGTGCAGGTGTGCCTTCATTTATCGATACTGTAAAGCAGTGAGATCATGCCAGCAATAAAACACAACATTTGTAAAACAACAACAAAAAATCTATTAATTAAAAATGTAATAGCAAGATAAAAAACTCAACAGGGTGTTTTATAAATATATTTGATATTTTGTCATCAGATGCTTTACATCATCTCACACGGAATTCAACCAATTTAATAAAGGACATTTGGAAAAATAAAAAGACTTAATTGAGCAGTAAAAGTATATACCACATTTAGGGAAAACCAGGCATGTAAAAATATCAATTTAATAAGCACTGTTTAAGTTGCTAAAACTGGGGGGTTTTCCTTCCCCCCTTAGGATCTGAATGGGAAAAATTATTAATAGGAAATCCTGCTGGAGTTTTTATTGCCTATTTCCTTTCGGGAAGATGGCATTGTTCCTCTTTTTAAAAAGGGAAGGGGTGTAAAATAAGACTAGGCATATGACAGACATCCTTCAAAAGCTCAAATTGCAGAAGTATGCTGTTATGTATTTTTGTTACTTACACGGCAGGTCTGTTCTATTTTTAAGTAGGGCTGTGCTGCTGTGTAAATATCCCTTCCCTAGAAAGGGTTCTTGGCATAATGTTGTTTTGATTAAGGGAGATTTCTATTCTATTCTGTTCAGGTTCTTATACAGTTCCTCAACCCAAAGCAGTGTTTTTTTCCCCCCCTGCAGAGCTCCAGGACAGAGTAAAGTTTTATTCCCCACATCAACATTTCCAGAAATTCTTACGTGAGCAGTTAGGACTTGAGGAAAACCCACCCATTGATCCACACTTTAAAGACATGTTGTGGGAGTTCATTTGTTAAATGGAAACAAACAAACAAACAAACAAACCTCTTCCATGTTTGCTAGGTAAAGGTCTCATTCAAAGGCCTAAGCCTTCAGACTCTTACTTCCCTGAGTAGTCCTTACTCAAGTGACTAAGAGTTGCAGAACTGGGTTAATAGGACTGGCCTCATTCAAGCCTTTGGGAATTTTGCCTGTGCAGAGACTGCAGACTAAGGCCAGAAAAGCAGAGTAAAACATGTTGTGCCACTTCTCCTCATGAGCACATGAAGGCGCAAAATACAATCTCTTTGCACTCACGGGGTAGCTCCAGAAGGACAATAGTGGTAATATTACCTCAAGGATTCTGTTTTCAAAGGGCAGCTTTAAGATCCTGTAGGAGCCCTACCAATGTTGGCCAGCTGGGAGAGGCCATGGTAGACTGGCTTTGGCAATTTTTAAATCAAGATTAGATGTTTTTCTAAAAGAGATGCTCTAGTTCAAACAGGAATTATTTCAAGAAAGTTCTATGGCCAGTGTTATCCAGGTCACTACATGATCACAGCAGTCCCTTCTGGCCTTAGAATCTATGACTCTACACTGGTCCCACCAACTTTAAGGCTGTGCCAGCTGACTCCAAGAACCGCAGTAGGGCAGATATTGAAGTCTTAAACTCCAGAACACTTTAGCACTGTTGGAGACACACAGTCCAAGGAGTTAATTTAGCCTGTTCTTTAACCTCTCTTCATTGTATCCCCTCCCCAACTGCCATGATTACAGCTTGTGTCATCATGTTCAGCACAGATGTTTCAGCAGCTGTACATAGTGAGCACATTTTAAAATATTTTCTTCCTTTCTGACAGATTCAAGTGGTCTGGGAGCAATTCCCTATTGCTCTAATGAGGAATAGCACTGGAAGTGGCAGAAAGTATCACAATGCACAAAACTTCCTAAGTTCACCACTGTATCTGATGTCTGCTATTGTGTCAGCTAGGCAGCCAGGTTTGATTTTGAGGTGAAATGGGTTCCCTTCTTTTAGGGCAGAATGACAGGCACAGTAACTCACTGGAATATTATTATTTGTATTTTTGGGACTCAAAGCCCAGCTCAGAGATCAGGGCCCTATTGTTCTAGACAGCATACAATCACAGAAGTAAAAGAACTTATTATGCTAGTAATTATGCCCCAGAGCACTCTAAATGTCAGAGACCATCAGCCCAGGGAAGCCAGTTTTCCAACTTCGGTGCCTAAATTTGGATGCTTATCGCACATTTATGAACTCAAACTAGAATGTAGGCACCTAAAATGAGTATTTGGGCATAATATTAAGGGCCCTTTTAAATGTCTAAGTGCTAAATTAAGACATGAATATTTGGAAATGGAACCCTGAAATCACTGTTTCTTTACCTCCTTCAGAACTAAGGATTAGGGAGTGGAGACTTAGGGTATGTCGACCCTGCAATTAAAAGCTTCTAGCTGGCCTATGCCAGCTGACTCAGTCCTGCAGGACTTGTGCTAAGGGGATGTTTCATTGCACAGTCGATGTTCAAGCTCGAGCTGGAGCCCAGGCTTTGGACCCTGCAAGGTGGGAGAGTCCCAGAGCTCAGGCTGCAACCTAAGCTCAAATGTCTACACCACAATTAAACAGCCCCACAGCCTGAGTCCCGCAAGCCCAAGTCAGCTGGCACAGGCCAGCCAGCCGTGGGTGTCTAATTGCAGTGTAGACATACACTTAGTGGTTCATCTAAGTTTGAAGATAAGCAAAGAATAGGTTTTACTTCCTACTCCAACAAGTTCTTCAGCACTACGTGTTCAGCTATCTCATCATTTAGCGGTAGAAGGTTCAAAGCAGCATGTCGTGTTCAATAGTGTCATTGCTGGTTTTATTAGGTTGGCAATCAATTGCACTTTGTAGTAGATGTATTAGTTCTATGGTGCCTGAATTTAGATATGCCAGTTTGGGTTTTAGGCTTGTCACAGCTCACTGTTATTATGATCATAGCTAACAGCCTTACACATATCTAATGTCGAAGCTTACTAAGTTCCCTTCAGCAGACAATGATTTTGGCAGAGGGTAGGGGGTCAAAGGAGTGCCACCAGGTATAAGTGTTCTTTCAGACATACCATCAGCACCGCTATTTTGCTCTAATTGTTTTTTTAAAATGTTATCTTCTCTAGACTGCAAAGCGTATTTTTTTTTTGCCTCTTATAGAATCTCTTCTTCTAATTCCTCTCTCTCTGATTCAGTATCAGGAGTTTGTCCTGGAGATTCAGGGTCTGAACTGTGTCCAGGGCTGTTTCAGTAGCTAATACCGTCACTTCTAACATCTGCTATCAGTTCTTCAGCATTTGTAAGAACCATCAGATGGCTCTTACTGTTTTTTTTTTTTTAAATAATTAAGCAAGTAGAGAAGGAAAGTTCAGTGGGCTCTTGAAGTTGAATGACCATATCATTGTTTTTCAGAAATTGGCAACAAGTGACATGTTAGCCTAGCTGCGTGGCTTGTAGATGGCAACTGGACAAAAATATGCAAAAATGGGTTTCAGAACTAGTTCACTTGTTGTAACACAATTCCAGAGCCTGCATTAGCCATCTCTCTCTTTTGAAATTTATCCATTTTCATTGCCTTTTACTCTAGTGTCACTCAACTTCTTCTACAACAGAGAATTAAGGGTTGAATTCGCAACTGCAGCATAGTTGCTCAGGGAGTGCAGACATAGGTGGCTTTACTCCAATTTTATACCCTCTCAGCCAACATTGGGGCTGGCTGGAGGTTAATCATGTTCTCAAGTTAAGTTAGAGCAGCCCTGAGGCTGCTCGAAGTCATACTGCCCCTCAAAAGTTCATTCTATCTGGGAGGATTGTAGAAGAGCGGCAATGCCCATTTTGCCTATTTACACCCCATTCCAGGAAAGGAACAGGTCATCTCTGCATTACCTAGCGATTCCTCTTTTACTGGAAAAATCTACAAACTGGTCAGTTAAAAGAGCCTTCTGTCTTCCTTTCAGTAGCAGCACAAAACAGGGGAAATGGGTGGGGCTAGAGGAGAGCCAGGATCTCACCCAAAGTGTGTCCCAGCTATCATTTTTCTTAACTAGATTCAGATATAGCAAAACACCCGAAGGGGCTAAAATGTGATATTTGCTTCTTGAATTAGACACAAAAACAGCCTTCACACTATCTTTCTCACCCTGGGAAAAAAACATCCTGTTAGGTTTCTTTTTATTTAATTATTTACGTGTACTGTTCTCATGCTACCATCACTAGAAGCAAAGTTATTGTTTCACAAATTTAGAGGCTCCTCCCTCCCTTTAATAAAAATGCTGTCTGAGGTCAGCATCTCTACTCTTATCAGTCACATGGATGATTGTTTAAAAGGGAGAAGTGGAAGGAAGATGTCATACCATCATTTGTTTCATAGTCCCTCCCATGTCATGTTCTCTAATACCGTTTACTGCAAAGTGTTATTTGGGATGGATACATATAGAGGAGTTTAATACCTTTCTTGATCACTAAAGTCACTTAAAAACAAAATCTAAATTGTTATAAATTGCTCTACTGGTGCTGGTTCCTA
>NW_020664446.1:24267587-24318402 GCF_002925995.2 Terrapene triunguis
TGTACAGTGCACAGTGGTTATAAAATGGCACATCAGTGTTTTCAGTTTACCTGCTAGATCTCTCAAGAGGATAAAATCCAAGGGTAGAACATGTGACAGAAATATGCAATGTTGTTTTTATGGGACTTTACATGTCATATCATACCTGTGGTTACAAGAAGCTACCTCCTCCAGAATAGAAAATACCAAAAATAAAATCTGAAACAAACATTTTATATTCCATAGATGTTAAACTTGTTATTAGAAGACATTATTTTTTGTTTTCAGATCTGATCTACTTGTTGCAGGAGGCATTCAGACAGCAATAACAGTTACTGCTTAAAATGAGACAAGAGACACTGAAGAATTTAGAATTGTATCTAGGAATGTGTTTTATTTACTTACAATTTTCATCCTGCAATGCAAAACTTTTATAAGGAAAAGCTCTTCGTAGTAAGTTCTTCTCCTACTGTCTGTAAGCCCTCATTTTTCAGCTCTCTGCCCCATTGCTCTGCACTAATGCCTATGAATATCCAGAAAGTGTCAGTCATATCTAAAGAGTCAGTATATTAAAACTATATTGGATTTAATATGTTTGGTTTGGGAAATTTGTTTTGCCTGCTGTAACCTATTCTAGATTGCTCTGAGCTTACCTCTGTTTGAATTAGAGGGTGCTTGCCTCCTGAGCAGCTCAGACATTGGCCCATAAGACCGTGAAGCATAGCTGATTTTTGGAGTAACTACTAAGTAGTTTCTATAGTGATAATAATATACTAGGTCCACCTATTGGGAATATATAAAATTAGAGAAAATTTCCGTTTGCTTTAGTTCTCTTTCTAGAATAATTACAGTAACTGACATTCATTCCTAGTCTGTTACCCTGATTATTTTAGAATAACCTGGTTATTAAGGCTTGGTCATGTTTCAAAATATACTGTAAAGTGACAACTTGTCATGTTGCCATCATCAAAACTGTAAAATTTCCACATTAGGGACACAATTTTCTCCAGATTCCTGGGTACTTTCCTTGGTGGGGGTCTGGAGAGAAGTAAGTACATGATGTCTTGTGCCTTTTTCCAGGCAAAGTATGCTTTCTAAAAAATCATTTTACTTTCAAATTCTCACACAACTTTCCCGTAGCAACTAAGTTCAGTAAATCTCAATACCTGAACCACACACCCCTTTTGGAGACCCTTATGCTTCCACCAAACGTGGTAGAGAACGCTAAAGTGGGGAGGGGGGAGTTCTTCCCAGCAATTACAGAAGAGTCATTCTTCAACTAATTGACTCACATCATCAGAAAACACTGAAGGGCTGATACTAAAACAATACCACCCTGTAAAAATGGCACAACCTTGCCACCTTAAAAATCCACATGTGTTTAAAGGAACTCCATTATATTAAATGGTATTCCTCCTAAGGGGCAAGAGATCCTTCACAGGGCAAGTGCACATGTATATATTTTATAACCATTCCTTTGCTAACAGGAATTTCTCACCAAAGAATTGGTATAATAAAGGATGGGGTCTACAAAAGTCAAATGTGTAAAAGCCTCAGAACATGAGAAGGTGTATACAGGCTGTCCAAAAGCACACTTGGCTGACGAACTGACAGATTGTGCAATTTTGCTGTGGTAATTACTCAATGGTTCAGCAAATGGTAAGTAAATACTTTGGAAATAATAATGTCTAATTGCAGATGCACATATGGCATATCCCTATCCATTCCACAGCAGGTAAAGTAACAGCACACCCAAACCTTCTTTATATTCCCTGAGGTCAGACACCACCACAGCTCTAAACAGCTGTGATTAGGAAGGGTACTTTGGGTACTGACATGCGAATGACAGCACCTTTAGAAAAGCTAGTAAGCGAAGGGAGGAGCAGGACCACAAGGCATTGCATTGAACCAGTCCTAGGAGAAAAAGTAATAACGTTAACAAATATGAATTCACTGTGTTCTGTCTCATACTAAACTCAGCATCTTTGCTACAATAGGCCAGATTTGTAAAAAGGCCTGAATTTTGAGTGTTCACAGAGTTTCCATCAATGTTGTCTCAATAACAAGACACAGACGCTATAATATGGTTAAATGTGGAGGCAGCAACTTTAACTACTATTATTTAACTGAGGTAACCACTCCAGACTCCCTGGCAGAATTGTTCCAGTTGCAGATCTCAACATGCAACAATGCCTCCCTGACATACTGTAAACCTGAAGGCCAAGCCCCCTCTACACTCCTAGGCCTGCCGAGGGACCCTGACTACATGCCTCCAATCCTCCACATCAGAGATAGAAGAGACGAGATGTAGGGAGCCACAAGCTGCATTGGACAGAGGCATACCTCACGACACCATATGAGTGCACAGGACCAGTGGCCAAGCAGGCCATGGGATGTAGGGCCCTCAGCTGGACCCTTCCTAACCCAGCTACCACACTAGAACCTCTTACAGGTGATGACAGCACTCAGCTTGATGTCAGCCCTTCACATCCTGCCAGGCAACTACAAACAAACTCATTCATGGTTTGGGGGGCTCCAAAAAAACCCACATCAGATAGATGCACTCCAGCCATCCTCCTGAAACAGCTCAGGGGAGGCATACAATTTAAACTAACTCCTTTTGCTATGCCTAAATCATTCTCTCCCAGGTGAAAAATGATTGCCTGCGGGAATGAAAACAGCCTGCCAGAGGGTGGTGAAGGGGCTTAGCTGGTTCTACAATATGCCCCTCCTTTCTTGCTATGTTAAGCAATTAGCAAAATGGAGTAATCTACCTGGAAGCCTCCACATTTGGCAGAGGCTCTTCTGCGGGCGTAACTAGACATGTAATAGTGGGTCCTATCTACTGAATCCCAAAACAGATTAAAACAGCAGTATATTTAACTGCTTATTACCAGCCCCTGCAGAAACCCCTCCCCCCCCCAAAAAACCCTCAATTCAAATCTTAGGGCAAACACAGACTAAATCCTGTTAAGATCTGAATAGTGGCCTGATTTCTGGAACACTAGAACATAACCAACCGTCTGGTAACCTGTGAACTAAAAACCCCGGGAAGGAAAGGTGAAGCACTCCACTTTCATACAAAAAGAAATGCCTGCTATTCAATCCACAATGTTAGATAATGCCAAGCCTTGATGAAATAACTATCACATACTGAATCACGGTCATAGCTTCAGAAAAAAGCTAGAAAACATCAACCCTAAAGGGTCAAAAACCAGAAGGTAGATAAAAAGATCCCCAGTGGATTTATTTTTTTTAAAAATCTCTTTAATTTTAAGCCAATATCATGATGAGGGGAGGGGACTGCCTCATCATTTTTAAACACTTAGGGCTGGCAATACTGAATCTGGCACGAATACAGCAGGAAGAGGTTATGAAAATCTGGGTCTGCACATACCAACCAGTTCATTCTACCTTATTGCTCCCATGCTAATCTTTCCTAGGACAGGTTTTGGTGGACTATCTCACTCCAAACCTACTATTGTGTTATTTTTACATCACACAATTTCCACATTTCTTCTAACTTTAAAATAGAGACACAATAGTTTGAATATGCTAAATTCAGATCCAGTTTGTGATTTCAATGCCCACCATTCACAAATGTTCAGGTTTAGCACTTTCTAAAGTTAGAGGCAGTTTCAGGACTAGTTCTTACTTTGAGCATACAAGTGTTTGTATGGCTTTGACATAGGACTAAGTGGCATTCATCAAGGCTCTGCTTCAAGCCTTGTTCCCTTTCAGAAATAAATCATAATACACTGAAAGCTTCCATTATTTCCCTGTTTCTTGTTCTTAGAAGAAATCAAACCCCAGTTAGCTTGATTCTCCTTGGAACTAACGTTTCCAAATAACTCCCAGATATGTTTCTCTTTGGAATTAGGATTTCTTATTTTTCTTTCTTGTCATTAATGTTTAGAAACTATGCAGATGTATGATTAATGCCTGTATATGACTTTAATATATGACAAAGTAGAACTAATCATACAGTATGCATTATTTTAAAAACTACGTTGTTTTCATCTTGCATAATTATCTCTTTATTGCTGTTAATCAGGATTCCTACAGTGATACACAATAAAAGGCACTAAGGTTTATGTCAGCAGATCCAAACCTGAAATCAGATCCATCTGTACCATCAGGTGCTCATTAGGCCAATGGAAGAGAGCATTAGAGACACATACAAAATATTTTCCTTATTATTATTTGTATTACAGTAGCACCAAGAGGCCTCAATCAAAATCCAAGCCCCATTGTAATAGGAACTGAATACTTCATAGAAAGAGACACCCTCTACCCCCAGAGAATTTACAGTCTAAATAGGCAAGACAGACAAATTGTTGGGACAGGAAAGAGAGGTTAAGTTACTTGCTGAGGTCACACAGCAGGTCAGTGGTCATGGAAGCTAGGAACAGAAACAAGGTCTCCCAACTTCTAGCCCAGTGCCCCAGAGACTGGACCACACTACCTCTCAACAGGCACCAAAATGAATAACCCCAAGAAGTTGCTGAATTTCTCAAGTTTTTATTCACAATGTTTAGTCAACAAAATTTGTCATGATTTTTTCTAAGACTGGGTATTTAAAAATAAAGAATTCAAGCTGTGTTGTCTATGAGGGACATTCCACATATGGCTCTGCCACGGCTTGTGAGCTAGAACAGGTGGGTTAGAGGTCTTTGTGACACCATGTCCCCCACAGCCCAGGGCACTGTAAAGGAAGCCCCACTACTCCAAGGATTTCCATGTGGGCAGGGAAAGGGAGGAATATCGAGAGAGAGCAGGGCCGGGGATCCAGATAGACTCTCTGTAGGGCTCAACCAGGAGACTACCAAAGAATGAGTGCAACTTAGGGCAGCATTAATTGTTTTTGTCTTGGCCAAGACCTGCCCCGTCCCCCCAACCAACTCAGAACTGTGGCTCAAAGGGCAGCAACTTCTTAGTAGTGGGAGAGGGACCCAGAAGAGCAGCACCCTGACCATTCTGTGGTGGATGTGAGGGCATGAATATGACCAAAGCAAGTTAGTTTTAAAACTTGAATGTCTATACAGCAAAACAGTTTATGTTTATTTCCCCAGATCCAATCCATATGCAGGAGAGGGCGCTGGTTGAGGTTTTTTGCAAGGGCTATTTTCATAAAGACCAAAAAAAAAAAAACAACAAGAAAAAGAAATAGAAGGGCAAAACTTGACACGTGTTCCATGACAGCCCTCCTGTCAGTGGCACTAACTGGCATGCCCATTGCCTCCATGACAAATGTCCACTGAAGGGGATAGAAGAGAATCTGAATAACAATTTTCATCACCTCAGAAAATCAATACTAGGGATGGAACGATAAGTAAGCAAGTGTTGATGGCAACAGAAAGCAGCATGGATGAATAACAGTAAATTTGGTAGATGCCCCTCCCTAATTTAGTGTTTTTGTAGCAGATATTGCTGTTTTTATGTATCATCCACATACCCTCAGGAGCAGGGGAAATAATAGGGCTTGTATGAGACAGCAGGGCTCAGAGAGGAGTAAAAGGCTTTCCGACAGCTAGAAGGGGGCTTTAGGCTAGAGGAGCAGATAAGTAAAAATGATAATACCAAGCACTTACGTTCAGAACAGTCTACAGATATTAACTTATTAATCTTCAAAGCCCACTCTGAGTTAGATAAGCAAGTATTATTATCCTTTTGTTTACAGAGATTCTGAGGCAGCAAGGTTAAGTGACAAGTCCAAGGCTTCAGAGGCAGGTTTAGAGCTCAGGTATTCAAGAAGCCCAGTGCTGTGCTCATTTCTTCAGGCCATGCTGCTATTCAGTGACCAGCAGGAAACAAGCTGTGTCTTAGAAGAAACCACTGACTAGACTATAAGCTGAGTACATCTCTGCAGTGCTCTTGTTTCCAGATTTCACCAGCAGTGTTTGCCATCTGAAACTATTCTCCAGTTTGGCCAAAGAGAATTTGGAGACACGGAAGCAAAGAAGACTTTACTGCTCCTTTGTGCACCACACTCTTCCCCTTCCCTTGGATCCTGCAGCCATCCAGCCCCAGCCTGCTCACAGGTGTACATTAGAGCAACTTGATGGCCACATACCAGTGGTCCCAAGTGGTTTAAATTGCAACCAGAGATCAGCAAGGCACAGGAATGCTCCAGCCATGACCCTTGTGTTGGCTGCAGGAAGGGAGTAGTTTAAGAGACACTATACCAGCAATACACCATCCAAGGATTCCACTACACCAGAGAAATCCTTAAGAAACCAAGCAAAGCAGGTTTAGGGAAGCTTTGTGCTGCTGGAATGGCTCATAACAGTCCTGACATACCAGTGAATCACAGCCTGAGTTAGTAATTATAATACAATACTAATAACATGTATTGTGAAGCCCAGACCTATTGGTAAACAACTAATACATATCTTGAGTGTGTTTAGTTCCCACCCTGTTACTGTGCAGATAATGACTGGCTGTTTGCTAATATAGCTTAAAGGTGAACTGCAAAGAAGAAATAAAATTTGAGTTAATTATAGGTCAGGATTGCTGCCAAATTTGACTAGGGTTTGGATTATAATTCAAATGGCACCAAAATCTCACACAAGTTGTTCTTTGAGATATTAGCCCAAAATGTTGGCTCCACCATATTGAAAAGTATGAGATTGGGGATTCTCATGAAATTCCCATCATCTTGTGTGGATCTCTCATTAGACTGGCTGTCCTTGAAGGTTTTGTATGCAAAGGAAAAGGACCGTTCTGGGATCTAACCCACTTTCTCCTCACTCCCCTGCTCCCTCCCCCTGGAAAAAAAAAAAAAAGGTTTGAATCTCAAATGGTTAAGCTTCAATTTATAGTTAAAAGAGGCCCAGATGACATTCTGGGATGAAGAACCCAAAGAAGTAAGAGAGTTTTCACAGGTGTATTTGAGTGGATCTGATATGAATCTGCAGCTGGGAAAGCAACATATTGTAAATATGAGTTTACATGGGGAGAGGGGTTATCATGGCGCAGAATAGGCATTGGAGTGAGATTTTAGCTACAGCTTGAGCAGGGCAGGAAGAGAAGGATTGTCTACATTGAGCCTTTTGCTTCACAGTGTGCCAGTTCCCATACTGACAGCAAAAGACCTTTGATTATAAGAATATTTGCAGGAGGAGGAGCAGCAGCTCTTTTCGTATATTGGGATTTTCAGCAGTACTTTAGACTTTAAAGGAAATATTTTCAGAGCAGTGAATAGGGAGCTAGATTTGCAACTCCCGTGAACGGTAACATTTGTCAGTTAATCTACTGTACTCTGTGGCAGAATTTACCTTTTACCCTTTCAGTTTTACGGGGTTTCTAAACAATTCAAATGTCAAATTATTATATTGTTACTGAGATACAATGAAAATGAAAGGATGTTTAACAAACCCATCAGTAACAGGGACTGTGATTCTAATTTCCTGAACGCTTTGTTATCTGCACCCTCTTAGGTAATGTAGTCCATTCTTCCGCAGACACAGGTTCACTCCCTGCAGTATATTCTCCAGTGTTTTGTCCGGTTTGGTTTTAAATGACTCAAGCTTCCATCATTTCCCTTCAGAGATAGTACCACTGTCTTAGGTCAGTATCAGAATATCTTAAACATCTATTTGCTTAAGTTCCTCCTATATAGTTAGTTAGACCTTCCTTAAAAAAAAAATCTCCCTCTTTGGTGTTTACCCTTATCAAATACTTACAGCTAGTTATAATTTGGGTGCCCGTTGCATAGTAAAGGTCTCCTGTGAGCACTTGCTCTTCCCACACTGTGCTTCATGTTGTGCTACCCTAGGTAATGGGACTGCTAATTTGGGGCCATACTGTGTGATTTGCACATAGACCTCTGTAGGTGGTGGCATTGTTCCTACAGAAGCATGAGGAGGATGGGCAAGGGATTAGCCCTCAGGAGTAGAGCTGGTCAAAACTCTTTACTTTCCATGTCATTTTGACATTTAGAAACCTGGTTTTCTTTCTGAATGGGAACAAAACCAAAATTATTTTTGAAGATTTCACACAAAAATGGAATTTCTATAAAGTTTTTCTTCAAGAAACACCAAAACGTGGTGTTTCCAAAACAAAATATGCTCCCTGGCAAGCTCTGGCAGCTGCTGCCTGAAGTTGATATGAATCCAGACTGGTCTGTTTCCCCACTGCTGTTCAGAAGCCAGGGCTTCTAGTGGCCACTATTCCAAGGCTGCTCAGATACATGGATTGCCCTTGGTCCCTGAGGGGCACCCTGAGGAGCCCACTGGCCTAGGAATCGGACAACACTAGGGATCCCCAGCCCTGAAGCAATCCACAAGATGCAAGTTTCAAAATCTACCTAGTAGTTTTGAACCCTGCCTGTGTTCTATCAGAAGACGCGTCAAACACATCATATTTCCACAAATCGTTTTGCTTTTGACAGACTGGCATTTTCCAATGGGAAACGATTCCACTGGAAAATTTCTAATAAGCTCTACTCAGTAGGAGTGTCTACTGAGGTTGCCTAATGTGCACAGTCTACACCATCCATTAAGTGACACAGATCACACCACTCCCCACGCCCAGTTATCCATCCCAATGTGGGCCAATGTGGAAAGGGCCTGGCCATGTCTCCCTACTCCCCTTTGCCCATTTCCAAGTGATTTGTTTCCCCAAGCAGACACTGCTCACGGGGGCTGCTATTGTGCTCTGCTCTCACATAAGATGTACAAGGGATGGGAGGTGAAGGACAACCCTCTTTTTCATGCTGCCACAGAAGGTCCAATGACAATCACCTCCTTGGGTATTTTGCTGCTATGTATCATGCATTATATAGCCACAAAATACAATGGATTTTTTATTAAACTCAAGGATGAGAAATCTTATAAATTATTAATTAACCTGTCATTCTTTCTATTCCGCACCCATAAAAGTATGCAAAAAATGGTGCATTTCCAGGTTTAACAAGCAATTTACAATTAATTATTGAAGCTTATTAAGCATAGCTTTGACGTAAGTATTTTCTGCCTACCTTTCCTCTACAGCATTCACCAAAATTTGACTTTCTAGGAGGAACTAATTGAATTTCATGGTTTACACATTACTTGCTCACTTTTTAATCCCTAGCTCTACTTTTCCCTTTATGGATCATCCCAGAAGAAAGCCACAACATCAGCTTTGTATTTACATTATAAATAAGAGTTCTCTTTTTAGTTCTATCCACAGGAGCACACACTAGGTCTGATTCTCTCATTCTTCATTACACTGGTTCAACTCCATTGAAAGCTATAAAGATGCAAGAGTCTGAAAACTGATTCAAAAGATATTACAAGTGTTTGCAGGTGCTCAGATACTATAGTGATGACAGGGAGACTGAGCACTAGATACACAGACACTTGCAAGTTCCCAGGCAAATTGAAATTCCTTTTGAAAATTTGGCTCATTCTAGTTTATAGCAATGTTGTCACTTAACTTTTCATTTTAATGTTTGCATAATTGTTCCTTTTCTATTATCCTTCTTTATGCTTTTTTCTAGAACAGGAAACAAATGACCAATGAGGGAACAGTCTCTTACTACAGACAGGACCTCTTCTGAACTGCTTCCATGTAAAAAAACAATAGGTGAAATCTTGGCCCCAGTGAAGTCAATGGGAGTGCTATCACTGACTTCAATGGAGCTTAGATTTCACTCCAGATTTTTCCACACATAATACAAATGTTCATAATCACTCTAGTGCCTGTAGTGTCCATAGCAAACAAAACCTAAACTAGATGAGAATGAGGACAGATGGCATAGTACGGTAAATCTAAACAAACACTTGTATATCCTGAAGTATTTGAAACTTGTGTATGCACATTTGTTGTCAAAACAGCGAGGGAAAGCACAGCAATTGCTTTCCTAGTATTTTAACTAAAAATAATGCAAGAAGGAATGCCCTGGTCATATTTCTGGTTAACATATGTAGCATGAGGCTGTTTTTTCTCAAAGCATTTTATAGAAAGTCACACCAGAAGGCTGTTTAATCTTTACCACATTGTGTCCTACCAAAAAAACCAAACCAATTTGCAAAATAATTGGATACTTCCAGTGGCTTTCTCCTCCTCTGTTAACCACATCCAAAGGAGAGAATATCTACAAAGGGGCATCCAAATATTATGAAATAACTAAAAAGCCAGGCAGTGGTGTTATAACTGTTTTGGTCCCAGGATATTAGAGCAACAAGGTGAGTTAGGGAATACTTTTTTTGGACCGTCTGTTGGTGAAAGAGACAAGCTTTAGAGCTTAGGCCTGGTCCACACTAACCCCCCACTTCGGACTAAGGTACGCAAATTCAGCTACGTTAATAACGTAGCTGAATTCGAAGTACCTTAGTCCGAACTTACCGCGGGTCCAGACGCGGCAGGCAGGCTCCCCCGTCGATGCCGCGTACTCCTCTCGCCGAGCTGGAGTACTGGCATCGACAGCGAGCACTTCCGGGATCGATCCAGGATCGATTTATCGCGTCTAGACAAGATGCGATAAATCGATCCCAGAAGATCGATTGCCTGCCGCCGAACCAGGAAGTAAGTGTAGACGTACCCTTACACAGAGTATTTCCCACCTTGTCAATCTAGAGTTCACGTCATTAGAAATCCTGGAGAACAAAATCTAAAGAGAAAAGACTCTCTTTAATTGTATGAACTTCAAGGGATAGCTCAGTGGTTTGAGCATTGGCCTGCTAAACCCAGGGTTGTGAGTTCAATCGTTGAGGGAGCCACTTAGGGATCTGGGGCAAAATCAGTACTTGGTCCTGCCTAGTGAAGGTAGGGGGCTGGACTCAATGACCTTTCAAGGTCCCTTCCAGTTCTAGGAGATAGGATATCTCCATTAATTTATTTATTTTATTTTATTTTATTTAACTTGCCTCAGCTTTTCTGTAACTGCATCAGATAATTGTCCCGTAACAAAACAAAGGCGATCCAGTAAATAAAGTGACCCCATAACATAGTAATCTGTAACAACAGCAGCAGTAACACAGTTCACTTGAACGTGAATTATAGGAGCTAAACTATCGGTACTAGCCAAACATATACTTCTTTACAGGGGCAGATTATAGCTACTCCTTACCCAGGTGACCTTTCCCTATTGGAATAAAGACCAGCCTCTACTGCAGTTATTGAGCTTTGGGGAGCACAGGGACCATTCCCTCCATTCTTTTTACTTAGTCTCATTCTTGGAAACAGCTGAACTAATTTGGTTCATGTTTCCTGCCCCCTTCCACCTCTCCCCCCAAAATAAACTACGCATCCACCACACACTGAACAGAAAATTTTCAGCTCAAATGGTTACATTTTGGCAAAGTTATAAGCACCTGAAAACTGTATCTTATCATGGGAAGTATCTGGCAACCATAATAATGGGTGGCACTACCAGCCCCACCTATAATAAGACTGACTTAAATGCTGAACAAGCCTAGTATTGGCTCTTGTTCAGAATGGACTTCACCTAAAAGTGCTATCGAAATAAACATATGGGGAAAAATAGAGGGGGGGAATGTTTTTTTCCACCAACTCTTTTCAGCTCCATTAATCTTATGAGTTACTTGTAACTACAGTAGGCACAGCATTTTCAGACAGAAATGTGATTTTCAAGTTGACAGTGTCCTTTCAAAGCAGCAGAACTGGTTATCTTTGATAAGGACCCTATTCCCTTACTGATGTAGTTTTAATGTAACAGCCAATTTCCAACCTACTGGGCCATGGAAGAGAAAAAAGATTGATCAACTTTAAGTTTGTTTTCTCTGCCGTGTGTTATAATAAACAATAACGTATGCAGGAAAAGAGCTGCTAAAATTGAGTCCTGTGTTACAAATTTGATTCTACAAGAATTGTTCTAAGGTTAATTTAAATACTGTGCTTGAAAAAACCACATAATCCAATATATTTTATTTTTAATACTACATTATAAATATATTCTGATACATTATGAAAGCTACAAATAAAATATGCTTCAGTTTGCAGTTATAGTCTCAAACTAAATTAAAGCATCAAATTTAATTAATTAAAATCCAACTCATTGTTCTCACTGTCTGATCTGTTTGGGGCAGACAACAATGATTTTGCCTAATCTTGTGACTCAATATCAATTCCATTGCTGGAGAAAACCAAAGTATATGCACTAAAAAGTGCTTGAGAACAGCAGAAAGAAATGTCCCTTGAAATACAGTAAGAGCTCTCTAGAGCTAAGAAAATTTGAGACACAGCACAGGAAGTATTTTGGCCCAAGCTACCTTTCATTTAGAGGAGTCATTCCTGAAAGTTCGTAGCAAGAACAGAGGGTTACAATTAATGGGGTTTGTGGATGGATCTAGATGGGGGGGGAGGGGAGAAGAAAATGTGAGAGATTTTGAACTTTGCATTTTTAGATGCTCTACAGATTTCCCTGTTTCCTAGTGTGAAAAGTATATAATGAGAGCATAAAACTTTATCAAATATGGCCTTAGGCACTAGTGTAAGGTTCCCTGTCTGGCTTAATCATGTTTATTACAAAGGAAGGCTGAGGTAGGAAAGGAGAGGTGTCATACCAATTGTGAAAGTCTGATAATCCAAAAAATATGTCACTGGTAGTCCTTTGTTACAGACGTTTGTGATAAATTTTCATTTGACTTTACTTTGTTTTGCCTTCAAAATGGGATAAATAAAAACATAATATTACAATAATATTTAGTATGCTGAATATATAGCACTGTTATTATCCAGGTTCAAAAATAAATGTAGATATGTAAACTTAAAGAGATGGTTCCCAGTTGCTTCACTCTCTATTCCCCATATTCTCCCCAGAGTTCCCCACCCCCATTTCTTTCCCCTCAGCTTCCAGTTTCCCTCCTCACTGTCCCATACAGCATCCAATTGCTGAAGCAGCTCTCCTGTACTACCTTCTGACATCAAAGACACTAGGCCTCACTGTAGATGCCTCTTTCCAGCCCACTACTTCCTCTTGATCAACTCCCACTGCATTCACATAACAAGAATTTGAGAGCATTGCATGGAAACTGAGCCACCTTCCGGGACTGATGCATGCCCTCTTTGGATACTGAGAGCACCTGGGACATCTTCCATCTGAGGCAGTCAGCACCATCTGCCCTGAATCACTCCATCATCCAAAGAGTACTTCAGAATCTAACATTCATTGCAACCAACCTGTCCAACTCCTGACCAGTATCCAACCTCCTATTACTGAGCAAGGTAATTGGGAAGCTCGCCAAGGTTACCTCCAGCTCCACTTGGATGCTGCCAGTATCCTGGACCTCTCTGAATAAGGCTTCAGGCTAGGACATGGAGCAGAGATGATAGTGGAGGATCTTCTCTTTACTATGAACAGGAGCCATACAACAACACCCATATTTGCTGTACCTTTCCACAGCCTGTTCATGGACAGCCATGGAATCCTGCTATCCCATCTCAGATGGGATCACACGGAGATGGCTTTATTTTTTCCTCCTCAGATGGCAGGTGATCGGCTTCTAAAACCCTATCACCTGTACAGTCCCTCAGTGATAATTCTCTCACCTATTCTGTTCAGTATCTGATATAAAGCCACTGGGGACGATGTAGAACAGCATGGACTAAAATTCCAATAATATATCTAGATCAGACACAATTAAGAAGCCATCTCCTTGCCATCCACAGGCCTAGCTGAGATCTGCAACAGGATGCACAGCAGCTTACTGAAACTAAATCCTAAGAAGACAGTGGTGATGATAGCAAGACAAAAGTTACCATGGGTATCTGCGCTAAGTTATTTAAGGCACTGCTCTGCACATACTGAATGTTTGCTTCGACTCTTCACTGCTTCTCAATAACCAGATAGCTAAGACTATGAAAAAAGCCCTTTTCTAAAACACATCTGGTAAGAAAGCTGTTGTTTCTTAGTATCATAAGGTTACAAAGGACCACAATGGTCATCTAGTCCAGTGGCTGTTAACCAGGGAGTACACATAGATCTTCCAAGGAGGTACATCGCCTCATCAAGATATTTGCCTAGTTTTACAACAGGCCACATAAAAAGCACTAGCGAAGTCAGTAGAAATTAAAATTTCATACAGACAATGACTTGTTTATACCACTCTGAAATGTAAGTACTATATTTATATTTCAATGTATTTATTTTATAATTAGAAAGTAAATATGAAAATGTAAGCAATTTTTCAATAATAATGTGCTGTGACGCTTTTGTATTTTTGTGTCTGATTTTGTTAGCAAGTAGTTTTAAAGTGAGGTGAAACTTGGGGTATGCAAGACAAATCAGACTTCTGAAAAGGGTACAGTAGTCTAGATCAGTGGCTCTCAACCTTTCCAATCTAACCCACTAGCCAAGATGCACAATTTGTTGTGTCTAGACCACCCAAGACAGATGGTTATCCAGCCTCTTTTTGAATGCCTCTAGTCAAGGAGATTCCACAACCACCCTAGACAGTCTGTTCTATTGTCCTTACAGTTAGGAAGTTTTTCCTGAGATTTAATCTAAATCTTCTATGCTATAATTTGAAATCATTGCCTCGTGTCCTGCCCTTTGTGGAAACAGAAAACAACTTTACTCTATCTTTTTTATGGCAGCCATTCAAGTATTTGAAGATCACTATCATGTCCCCCCCTTGATCTCTTCCAAACTAAACATACCCAGTTCCTTCAGCCTTTGCTCATATGGCTGCATTCCATCCCTTTGGTAATCTTTATCGCTCGCCTCTGGATCCTTTCCAGTTTCTTTACTTCCTTTCTCTACATTGGTGACCAAAATTGGACACAGTTCTCCAGCTGAGGCCTAACCAGCACCAAGTAGAGTGGTACTATCACCTCCTGTGACTTGCATGCTATGCCTCTGTAATGCAACCTAAAATTGCATTTGCTCTTTTTGCAGCAGCATCACATTGCTGACTCATGTTGAGGTTGTGATCTACCGCAACTCCCAGATCCTATTCAGCAGTGCTGCTGCCAAGCTAGTTCCCCCATTCTGTATTTGTCCATTTGGTTTCTCTTCCTTAAGTGTAGCACCTTACATTTGTCTTTGCTGAATTTCATTTTGTTGTCTATAGCCCAGTTATCCAATTTATCAAGATTCTTCTGAATTTTAGCTCTATCCTCCCAAGTGTTGGCAACCCTACTTCCAGTCATCTGGAAATTTGATCAGTATGCTCTCTATTCCTACATCCAGGTCATTAATAAAGATCTTAAAACACTTCCACATATTCATGACTTCTAGACTTCATTACTGTAACTCTGTTCCTAGATATGAAACCATCGAACTTATAAAAGCTCTAATGGGTGGTTAGCACAGCAGCCCATCTACTCAGCAATAAAAGCCACAGAGAAACCATCAACACACTGCTGCACTCTTCACAGTCTCCCCATTAAATACTAGGTCAAATTTAAAGTTTCAGTCCTCATCTTCAAAGCCTACCATGGGACTGATCCCAGGGGAGCCAGGTTGGTCTACCAGATAGGTCACTGGACTGCTAGCTACAATACCAGTTCTCGGCTCTGTCACTGACATACTGTGTAACCTACATAAGCTACTTAACCTTCCCGTGCCTCCATTTCCCCTCCCACCCTCTATCTGTCTTGCCTATTTAGACTGTAAAGCTTTCAGGTCAAGGACTCTCTCTTTTACTATGGGTTTGCACAGTGCCTAATGCAATGGGTCCCTGATCATGGTTGGGGCCCCTAACCACTACGGTCAGAAAATAAAACAACAACAAATAAAATAATGAGTTAGCTGAAGGGCCACCTCAGTCTGCATGATCACAACCTCGTATGACAGCTATATTTCACAAGAAAAATGGAACGGCCAATCTCACACGTGAAACGTGTAGGAGACAGAGCTATGTCAGCAACTAGACCATGGATCTAGAAATCCTAGAAGAGATCAGGGTAATCCTGAACTTCAGCATCTTCAGAGCAAATGCAAAAAACTCACCTCTTCAACCTAAACTCCCTACTAGGAGTGGGTCAGTACAACACATGGCCACCTCTTTCAAGCTGCCTTCTTGTTCTGTAGAATCTCAGCTTTCACTTTAAAAAACAAAAGTCACTCTGCTGTTATGGTTATGCTGACATAACCTTGAAAACGTGAATGGAATGCAACTGATGCCGAGATGTCTGACCAAGTTTGCAGAGAGCCTGAGACACTATCTGTAAGAGGTATGAACTGCCAAGCTTGTCACAGGGAGGTAGCCAGATGCTCAATGATGATCCTTTACATGTCAACATAGTTAACTATTTCACTGTCAAAAGCATGTAAGAAAGGAGAAGGAGGACATGTTAGGTAAGTCTTCACAAATTATTGTGAGCGACGTCTCATTTTGGCTCCATAAATGATGGTATTTCCCCAACCCCACTGACCTCATTCATTTTTCTCCCCAGTATAGAAGGAGGCAAGCCTAAGGATCCTTATCTAAACCCCACTGAAGGGAAGCCAAGCACAGCCCGTGGGTACATTTGGACTCTAGTGAATGAGAGTCATACCCACTGAGCAAGTATAATCATATCTGAACACCTCGAGTCTACTGTGAGCAGTATCTCATTTTGGCAACCCACATGAGTAGGGGTTATTGTGTGGACAGAGCTTTGATGAATACCACTACCCTACCCTCCCCCTGACATCAACCCCTGCTGCCCATAACACCCAAACACAAAAATGTCCAGACACCATGGTTATAAGGTGCCAGACACCATGATTATAGGGTGCCATGTAAAAGCCTAGCTAGATCGTGATAAACTGGATAGAGGGAGTGACTAAACTACCACTTTTCCCTAGCTGGCCTTAAATGGAAGAGAAACTTTTAAAAGATTCATTTCTGTTTCAACATTTTGAATCCACTACTTTCAAATGAGTTTAAAAATATCAAAATGTTCAGGTGTAATTTCTCCCATCATTAAATGTAAGTAATGTAAAACTAAAACAAAGAAACAAAAAGCTAGTGGGATTTGATTGCTACTTTGTGTCTGAATTCTAATAAAACATGGAAAGGGAGCATTAGAACTGAGACAACCAATTCTGAAATTGTGTGGCTACAGGCATTGGAGTAAAATCCTTTTATACCACAAGTCTGATCCCGCCCTCCCCACTAAGCAATAAGATGTGATCTCAGCTTAGTGGCAATGAAGGGATAACTTGTACACTGTGCAGGTTTACAGTATTTAGTAATACAGTAATACTAATACCATTTGATGAAGCAATGCCTGAACCTTTTTTGCTCTTTCAGGTAACCTCCCACTAATTTAGAAGGTATGAACTTATTAAATAATTCAGTTCCAAAGTTTTGTTTAGTTGAAAAACCACTCAATTTCCCTCAGTTTCTAGAGCTGCTTTCAAAGAATCTAAGCAACTATATATTCCTCTTTAAACAAATAAGGTTAGCTACCCTTTTGCCATTCAGAATTCAACGTTCACACTAAATTAATTTTTCCAAAAGTAATTCAAATAAAAGCTTTGCTGCTGCTACCCTTTTCAGAGCCACAAGATTGAATAAGGCATCTGAATAAAATTGTGTATTACAGCCTTCTTTAATATTTAAGCATGACATTCATTGATTTGTTTCTTGTTTTCTGCAAACCTTGACAACATGATAAAATAAATCATAAGAAGAAAATATAGTGGTAACATCTTTTATGGACTTCACATAGTCATCAATCTCAAGCTGTGAGTGAATTATCAGTGCAGCAAAAAGATCTATGTTTTAAGAGCTCCAATAGCATACTAGCTAGAGGTTTTTCACAAGCAAACTCAAGGCGAGTGACTGATAAGCATCATTATTGTTTTCTGAGAGTCTAGTTTATAGTGTGTTGTGGAGGTGTTGGCATATATGTTTCAGAAGGAAAGGTTTGATCAATTCTAAGTAGACATCTACTAACATATAAAAAAATATAACAAGGGTTCCTGCTGAGCAGTATTAAAGTACCCATCACACCATGTCAGCATGACAGGCCCCATGTTGTGTTTTTGATTATATTTAATATAGAATTAACCTTTCTTAATGTAATATATTGTGTATGCAACATGGATCAAAAACTATCTATTTGGACAAAAAAAACAGCTCCTTTATTTAGCTTTTTAAGCAATATTTATTTATTTTTCAATGTATAGAATTTCCCATCACAAAATCTTCAGGGACCAAAAGTAACAGGAAGATCTAAGATCTAAGACCCTTGTTGTTATCATACATTTGTGAACCAGTAGGACATACAGAATGCAAGCAATTGTAAACTGCTGAACAGCTATGTAACAACAAATGTGGGACAGACAGCACTGGGGATATAGTCAACAATATTTTGTTGACAAGTGACTCCAAGAGATGGGAGTGAGAGGGAACTGAAAAACATCAATCTTAAAACTAATGCTCACATTGAGTACTTTCACTAACATTCAGCTTTAAAGATTCTCAGGTCAGTAAGGCAATGAGAAAGATGCATACCCAGAAAGTGGGATTGTGCTTTCTATGGAATAATAATAATAATGAGGGATGCTTTGGAAGAATCAAACACTATGAACACAAATGTGAAAAACAGAATTAATTTAATGGGCTAAGCCAGATCATTTGCAAGTACTTGACATTACTTCATAATGATAAGGTTATGTAAAGGTATAATTGTATTACTGTGCAAAATGCCAGTCCTGAAAGTAACTCTTTCAACAGACTTACAAATGTTTTATATCTGGTAAATGGGCTAATGAAAGCTTTAGGTTTAGAAAGCAGTAGCCTAGGGACTGTACGAGTAAATATTAAGATGTTTTCTGACAAGCTGAATATATGTGGTTTCCCACAAAATCCCACAGTGCTTTGCACTCCATAAATATCACTCCTCTTCCCTCACAACTTTTACTACATGAAATATGATACCATCGTCCACTAAAACATAGCGGTACTTTCATTGGTCTTGAATCTCAGGCACACATTTATTTACATAGGTTGAACACCATTCATCACCCTCATAATTAATCCAAGTCAATTGTAAGATTATGAAGTATTTCCTTTACCATAGTATGTTGCATCAGGACATTACACATTTAGCAGAAATGATCACCACAATCCCTTCAGTTTAAAATGCTGAATGTTTAAAGGTTTTGTTCCTCTATCATTATTATAACCAATTAAATTTACTGGGCCAAATCCTACAATCCCTCAGGCAAATTTTTACTGAAATCTAAGAGACAGTTGCTTGGGTATGCTTTGCAAGATTTGGCCAAGTAAGTTCATTGTGAATTAATTGAACTCCAGTATCATTTTACTACTACTTTAGGACACAATTTTATATTCTTTACTCAGGCAAAACTATGGGGTGGAAGATTGGTCCATTGATTTCAAAAGAATTTTTTTCTGAGTAAAGACTTCAGGACTGGGCTACTATTTTGTGTGTTAATATTTTGTTATATATCACTTTACAAACATTTCATGTGTTTATTAGTGAAGTTGTCCTACCAAGATGGCCTGCCACACCAAGGTGGATAAGCTTATCAGAGCTAGGACTGCCCAGTAATCAGATAAGATATCTCCAAGGAAACCCAAGGTCTACAGGATATATGATGGTAACTGAGCAGATGACACATTTCCCTTTCAATTCGATATCGAACTAGTGCCCTTGTATGTTAGCAAAGAGGCACTGTTTCTGTTGGAGGTGTTTTTCAGAGACATAAAAATGAGAACTAAACTACCTATGTTAATTAAACATGGCACTTTGCACAAGCACAGAGTTGTTAACGCTAATGTTCTGGCTTAAATCCATCTTTGGTAATTTATTCTGTCCTCTGACATTTTCCCTGTTGTCTCAGTTGGCTAAGTTATTTTACTTTACTTCTTGTCCTAAACGCTTATATAGTGTTGCTGAGCAATGTTAAATGGATACTACATTTCATGTGAAAGGTACCAAGAGTTCAATGATGGGTGAAGAGATCCATACATACTATCTATAAAGCACTGTGAGGTCATTCTGAGAAATGCTAGGAAAACATGCATTATTAATTATTATTATTAATCACTTCTAAAATAATCCTGTTTGTGTTTTTCCAGAACAGCATAACTCACCCTAAATTATATACGGCTAATCCTGCAAAACACTAGATGTTCTCAATATCCATCACAGCTCACTGAGTTGAAAATACTTAGGCCCAGGTTCTTAATGATATATAGGCACCACACTACCATTAATTTCAAATGGGAGTTGAGGGTGTGAACCTTAGAACGCTGAAGAAGTCTTTGTAAACCTCACAGAATTAGGCCTATATTGATCAATGTGTATAAAAGAAATAAATTAAAACAATAATTATCTATTTAACCAAAATATTTAGATGAACTAAAGTATTTGAGGTAGTGGAAGGGCTGAGGAGACAAGTAATAGGATACACTGTCTTCCATATCCAAGTCGTCATAAGTCTGCTAACCTGAAAGAAATCGTGACTGAAAGTCATTAACTTCCAGTTGCTATTTGGTGTCTGAAATGAAATTGAAATGCACTGATTGTCTTGGTCCAGTTCTTGGGGATGGATGTCCACATCACAGACAAACTAAACTGTGCTTTACTGATAAAGATGGTCCTCCTAGAAAGAGCTGAGGAGCTGTGTGAGAGAGTATAGTATAATAGATCTATTTTGTGGCTGTTTCCAAGGCTGTCAATTTGGCACCTTTAATTAGCACCAAATTCACTTTAAAATGAAAAGGTTATTGAATTAATTACAAAAGACTGAAGTACTCTTAAAGAGAAAATGAGAACAATATTACAATTTGTTTCCAAACAAGAACAGAATCATGGAAACTGCTGTCTGTAAGGAACTTGTATGCCTTGCAGGAATACCTATTCAGTGCATTTGATTCTGAAGATAGCTTGTAAAAAACAGCATCCAATTAGCAAAGCCAAACTAATTTTATACTGAATAAATAAATAACTATGTTATCTTGATAATAAAAATACACTGTTGTAGTAGGTCATTTTGGAAAATAAAGTCTTTCATGAGTGGTGTCATTTCTACAGGAAAGCATCTTTTAGATTCCTTTATGTGAATGATACAAGCAGTTTTTTCTTTGTGAATATTAATATATGAAACTTGAAAAGAGACATGCACTCCAGTCTACTCAAGCTCATACAAAAACAATCTATAATATAGCATCAATATTCACTTAATAAAGAGTGCCGTTTACGTTAGTCTACTGTTCTTTTGTTTGCCAGTGTTTTTAAATCATATGGAAGAGTTGGTGCAGCAACATCTATGACTTGTCAGTCATTTAATTAACCAAAGAAAAGCTTGCTATTCATTTTTTTCTGTATATGTTAATGCTAAAAACTAATAGAAAACAGCTAGTAAATTGTCCCCTGCATATATTGGACACAGCAACAATTACTCTGGCAGAGAAGATATAATAAAAGAGGAAATTTTAATAGTATCCTTATTCCATTTATTCTCATGGGCTTCTGTTTCAAGGTACTGTAGAAATTAACAATTATTTTTTTCATTGTTTTTGATGATCTTTTTCTATTATGATCCTACCCGACTTAAAATAAAATATAATTTAAACTATCTTTTTTTTTTATTCAATTCTATGGTGTCTTGAGATTAACTTTCTGGTGATAGGAAGATCCTGAGAAGATTCAAAAAAATAAGCAGAAGCCTTTTCTTCCTGCTATTCAGACAGCAGGTTAAGACTGTGTCAGTTATTAGTACAATCGAGATATCTCAACAAACCAAGAACTTTCACATAATAAAATAATTTACTCTTCTAGTGATCATTTTATTGACAAATATGTCATTCCCATATTTTCTGAATGTCTGTCATGTGATAGGTCTAAATACTCACTTTTGCTCCACTATATAAAGCAATTAACTGACTTTATACAGCAAATTGTCAAAGGATTTCCTCAGAATGCTTGGGGAAATCTAACAAACAGAACTATTCTCCGACTTATTGACATGCTACTATGTTGAAAAAAGTAGGATATCAAACAGCTTTAGTTGGAAAACTGGGATCTGATTATAAGTGTTGGGAGCAGGAGACCCACGTCTCGATTAAAATACATGGTGCAGCTTTATTTGCAGAATGGGTAAATGCTATATATTGATGGGAGGAAGTAAGATGCAGTAAAGTACATTTATAGCACAACTTTTATTTTTACATTAGATGTTTCCAAGTAGTTCAGCCTACAGGTTTATTTGAAGTGGATCCAAGTTCAGGTCCTAAGCTCAGTCCATTGCTATCGCAGGGCTAAGGATACTGCAGGAGAAGTATTTTGGGGGCTTTGCATCTATAGCACTAGCCTTACATTTTTCTCTTTCAAAGGACGCTGAAAGACTGACAGTAAGAGGACCACCAGAACACAGGTGATTTCCAAAGGCTGAGTTAAAACAGAGACTGAGAATTTGGACTAGATGGACTCCCCACTATTAGGATTTCCCCACTAAATTCAGCTCTTTTAAAAAGCCATGGGGTGAAATCCTTGCCCAGTGAAGTCAATGGGAGTTTAACCATTGACTTCACTGTGGCCAGGATTTCACCCATGCTCTACATAGTAAAATATCAGCTGAGAGTAAAATAACCCACATAGCTATGAAGGTAGCTTAAGTAGCTTAGTTTGTACTATAAACCACGCAAAGGAGTCCAGAAATGCTGGCTGGAAACTCCAATAAGGTATGACTAGTATCCCCAAACTGATGAAAAATATAGTGGTAGTCTGAAAATATACCAACTATTATCTCTTGACCATTCAACGCCCTTGTCAGAAAAGAAAGGAGAAATTATATAAATGAGAGCAAGATAAGATGTTGGGATAAGGCAGATTTTTATTAAGTGATGCATGGAATGCCCTTCCTGAACCAAAGCTTAAAGCCATTACTTGACCTCCTTCATTCTGCTAGGATGCCATTGTTAGATTGCAACTGAAAGTGCCTAGGTAGAAAATCAGTAAGAACCTCTGATACTTACCTTTATATGTTATAATTACTTTTAATTTTTAAAAGGATTTGAAATCATGGAGCTGAGCACACAGTTGGCCTGTGTAAATGCAAGTTCTTAATTACTGTTTCTCCTCTCCCTCTCGCATTCATTCCTATAGATTGTTACACCCACTTGTTGTGTCTTATCTTAGATTGTAAGCTTTCTGGAGCCAAGACTGCTTTTATTACTCTATTTATATTATGCATAGCACAACAGGAACCTAAACCTAATTGGGGCCTCTAGGCACTAGTGCAATACAAATAAATAATTAATAATAAATGAGTAGGGGGAAAAGGAGGAAAATATCCAAATAGTTTGCATGTCTTCATTTATCTTTTATCTTTCCAGTGATACATATTTATATTTGATAGAAGTCTGGTGCCATCCTTAATATATCTTTAATATTCTGGTTATCATGTACGGAATCATTGATGAACAAGTTTAAGCAGTGTGCAAACAAGGTTACCTGCTGAGGAGAGTTAAAGTAACTATCCTACCATGGCAACTTGACAGGCATCATGTTGTGTTTCGGATAATATTTAGTAATGTAAAATTTACTTTTCTTAATGTAACAGTGTATGTAACATAGACAGAAACAATATTTATGTAGACTAAAACCTCTCAATTTGTATTTAGATTTACTAATCAGAAAACACAATATGATCAAAATATCTAACTCTTTTCATGCATTTGTGGGACAGAACTGTCTCAAGACTTAATCCAGAAGACTGCCATGTAATAGGTGGCAAAATATACAGGTGGATTGACAAAATCATTTTTTGTCTAACAACCAGAAATTGCAAGCAGGCATTCTGCACTTGGCTAGTCAGGAACTCTGGCCCACAACTCACTCTACTACCCTGAATTCAGCATTGCCAATTCTTGTGCTTTTATCATGAGTCTTGCAATAACTGGTATTTTTCTTAAAGCCCTAACTCCTAGAGTCATGTGAATACCTGTTAATCTTGGCTTTCCAATAAAAAAAGAAAGAAAAGGAAGTATAACAGGGTGGTTTGCCCTGTAAAGGCTGGAGGGCCTGGGGCTAGCCAACACTGATTACTGAAAGAGGCACACCTGGTGACTCCTCTATAAAGAGCAGCTACAAGCAGCAGTAAGGGGTACTCATACAGAGCCCAGATTGCTAGGAGTGAGCAGGCTCCAGCAGAGTCGGCTCATTTAAAACTAGGACTACAGCAAGGAAGAGCTGGGAGCAACCAGATAAGGCATGAGAGACCCTGACCAATCAGGGGAAAGAGTGCAAAAGCTCTTCAGACAGGAAGCTGTAGGAGAGACCCTGAACAAGCAGTAGAAAGACTGCAGAGCTCTTCAGGCAGAAGGGAGCTGGGAGTAGGAAGACAAATGTTTGTTTGTTTGTTGGACTTCAATATGGGACTTTGAGTATGTTTTGTGGATAAACCCAGACCCCAAATACCCCAAGGAGGGGTATTTTGACCACAGAAAACATTGTGGAATCTGTATTAAGGGCCCTGAGGAGAGGTAAACAGAGGCAGCATAATCTGGCCATGAGGAGGTTCTTAGAAGGCAGCTGACCCTGTTACAGCAAATTTCTTGTCCTCGTGACTGTGAGGAAACACATGAAAGTGAGCCTAGGGCACCCTAAAAGCTCAAAAATCAGAAGACAGACAAATAACCCAAAGTGACTTTTTTAATATTATGACTTTTAAGTCAATGTGACGCCAAGTCTTGATCTGTGAATGTTTGGGGTTGGCAATACTGTGAAGCACACTATTTCATTATCTTCTCCATAACTGGGTGACAGATTGTTTGGGCTGAAATTAGATTATTATTATTATTTCACTATTAATGTAGTCAATGCTGTATCAGAAAAAAGACAAAGACAGTCAAAGGAGACATTATGTGCTGCAAACAATTTTGTTAGCCCTATAACAGCCTTGATTTTGGTGCTGGTTTATTCCTTCAAAGAGGCAGCAACAATAAAGCCTCTGTTTAACAGTATCTACTAAAAGCAGTGGAAAGGGTTACCAACTTTCTAATTGCAGAAAACTGAGGACCCTTGTCCTGCCCCTGTCCCATCCCTGCACCAACTCCCCGCCCCTGCCCTGTCCCTTCTGAGGCCCCACCCCAGCTCACTCCATCCCTCGCTCTCCCCCACCCCCACTCACTCATTTTCACCAGGCTGGGGCAGGGAGTTGGGGTGCAGGAGGGGGTGAGAGCTCTGGCTGGGGGTGCAGGCTATGGGATGGGACCAGGGATGAGAGGTTTGGAGTGCAGGAGGGGGCTCCGGGCTGGGGCCAAGGGGTTTGTAATGTGGGAGGGGGCTCTGGTGCAGGAAGGGGTCAGGGCTGTGGCTGGGGGTGCAGGCTCTGTGTGGGGCCAGGGATGAGGGGTTTATCAGTAGGTGGCAATGGGGTGGGGCCCAACGGTTTGGAGTGTGGGAGGAGCATCTGGGCTGGGGCAGGGAATTGGGATGTGGGAGGGGGTACGGGCTCTGGGCTGGGGGTGCAGGCTCTGGGGTGGGGCCAGAAATGACGGGTTCAGGGTGTGGGATCTGGGCTGGGGCAGGGCATTGGGGTGCAGGCTCTGGGGTGGGGTGCAGGAGGGGGCTCCAGGCTGGGGTAGGGGTTGGAGTATGGGAGGGGGTGTGAGGTGCAGACTCTGAGAGGGAGTTTGGGTGTGGGAGGGGGTTCAGGGTGCAGGCTCTGGGTGGCCCCAACCTCAGGTGGCCCCAGCATTTCCTGGGGCTGGAGGAAGTCTGCGCAGCTCCCGTGAAGGGGTAGCATGTCCCTCCAACTTCTAGGCAGAGGAGTAGCCGGGGGGGCTCTACGCGCTGCCCCCGCCTGCAGGCACTGCCCCGAGCACTGGCTGTGCACCTCTCATTGGCCAGGAACTGGTCCGTGGCCAATAGGAGCTGTGGGGGCGGCATCTACGGGAAGGGGCAGCGCGCGGAGCCTGGCCGCCCCTTCACCTAGGAGTCGGAGGAACATGCTGCCACTTCCGGGAGCCGCATAGAGCCAGGCACAGAGCCTGCCCACCCAGCTGCAGCCAACCGGACTTTTAGCAGCCCGGTTAGCTGGGCTGACCGGCGCTGCCAGGGTCCCTTTTCAACAGGGCATTCTGGTCGAAAACTGGACGCTTAGCAGTGGATATTGACCTATACCATGTCAGGAGTCTAACCTTTTGTAACCCTAACCCAAGTCATGTGTCTGAGACCAGGAAGTAAAGATTAATTATCAGCACTCCTGTGTGTCACAAGTAGAACCACTTAGGGTCAAATTCTCAGCTGTGCTCACTTACTTACTGGGGCTGGTTCTGCATGGGCACTCTAGCCACATCCTCACATTGACAACACTGCTTTCCATTAATATTCTAGCAAATGAGTTCACTGACAGGAATGTTCATCAAACAGGGAATTTTATGCAGATACCCAAGAACCTACGGAAACTGGATTTTGAATGGGTAGCTACAAATATTAATACCAAAAATCAGATTTCAAGAGCATTATTATTATCCAGTCAGCAGATAAAAATACACCATGACTATGTTTCCAATCACAGCTATTCGAATATCTCCAATTTACTGCTCACAAAGTATCTATAGGCCAAGGATTATTCACAAAACTTTGGTGAAAAAGTTTCAAATAAATACTTTTGAGAAAATCATTGTGTTTATGGGGGGAAAAAAAGGGCCAAGTTCATCAAATAAGTTATATAGCCCAAAGGGGAGTTAACTGAAAGCTTGTGAGATGTACACTGATTGAAAGCACTTGAATCTGAACTAATATGTCCACAGGTAGAGCAATAACACAGGCAATTCAAACTTTTGAACGTAGCCCTGCTTCACTTGTGTGCTTTAGCCCTTCTGTAGAGGGATCACAGCTAGTGATGAGAATATCATTTAGTATCCATGCCCATTGAATCCTTGGCCTCTCTGCCATCCAATACCTCTCATTTTTTTAGTGCAGGAAGAAATGACAGTGACTGCCTTTTTTGTTGTTGTTAGTAGTATGAATGGTTTCCTCAGGTTGTCAGGCAGCAACGACAGTCTGCTGTTCCTCGGGGCATGTTATTGTGATAGATAATACCCTAGTGCCACCGGCCAAAGCAGAAACCACAGCAGTGGAGATGGTAGCGTGCTCCCTTAACTCAAGCTTAGTTGATAAATCAGGAGAACCAGTACTGCCGGATAGTCCTAGGAGTGGCTTTGGCCATTAACTCTCTCTCTTTTAGTGTTAAAAACTTTTTTTATTGCAGAATGTCTAAATATACCAGCAAAAACAGAAATCAGCAGTTGCTGAGAAAAGTCATGATTTCATTTAGTTCCTCCTTTATTTTTTAAAATTAAGTTCCTGCCACCTTTGCTAGTGGCTTGATAAGACTGATTTATGAACATCTGAACATTTCTCAGTTATCTTTACACTTTCTGTAGATGTGCATGCCTCTGTTTCTTTTGTTTTCCTGTCTGTCCACAACAATGCATGCACCACTGCTTACTAAGGGCTCTATGCTAAAAGCACAATGTAGTTCTAGGGTCTGATGCATTGCCCACTTAGTTGCAACTAACTTGGCTGAACAATGAGTTTCAGAGTCCACAAAATGGCTTCAAATTAACCCCGGGGAAAGCAAGGATTTGGGAGTGAACCTAGGAGAGTGATAAGCTTCTATGAAGTTGTTGAACTGTGGAGGAATGGAGCTCCTGACCAAGCAAGCTCCATCCCAAGCTCCACTCGTCTTGTTTCTCTAGCCACTGCCACAGTCAAGTCAGTTCTGGCTCCCTGCAGCCTCTCTGCTCTGTCTGGTTTTAGTAGCTCCACTGAGCATAAGGCAGGCTGGGTTACCCCAAGGTTGTGGTGTTAGGGGAGTGAACACTGACTAAGATTCTACAGAGAGTAAGGGTAAGGTGCCTATACAGCAGATCGACCCCCTGTTCTGATGGCGCTTAGGCATTCCACCACCCAGGTGCCTTCCTGACTGTGGATCTCTTAATATACATAAACCTCCCTCCTGTGTGCCTTATGAGGTCATCCAGAGAGGTGTTGGAGAAAGCAGGTTCAAGTAGCTGAGGAAGGAGGGCAACCAGACAGTAGGAAACTTAGGTGCATGTGCCAGTCCTGCAGAACAGGGGGTCGGTCTGCTGTACAAGCACCTTACCCTTACTCCCTGTAGAATCTTAGTCAGTGTTCACTCCCCTAACACCACAGCCTTGGGGCAATCCAGCCTGCCTTATCCTCAGTGGAGCTACTAAAACCAGACAGAGCAGAGGGGCTGCAGGGAGCCAGAACTGACTCGACTGTGGCCGTGGCTAGAGAAACAAGAGGTTGCAGTTAAGGGTGGACGGTCAGGGATCTTTCATGAAAGAAAGCAGTATTGCGTAGACTGTGAGTAGTTTGGGCCAGGAACTGTATTTCTGGTAGACATGTACAATGCCTAGCACAATGGGGTACTGATATCTGATTATAGTGCTTCAACGCCCTAAATATACATTTCAGTGGTTTCTAACCAAATCATCCCCTTCATGGCAGGTGTGTGGAATTTGCAGTTGTTTGAGGTATTTGCAATTTTTTGCCAGCCTGCACCGCAGAGTCCTGGCAAGTGAAGCTCTCTTAAAAATGTGTTTGTACACTTCCATTTAAAAAAAATTAATAGAAAATTTCATTAGAAGTGGAAATTATGTTATTAGACTCTTAAAGTTGCACAGTTGGCATTTACCAACATTTGAGCGTACAAGTTTAGGCTGCACACCAATCTTAACTGTCTCTTTATCCATAAAGCAGTCAGTTATATGATCATACACAATTCCTCAAATACCATAACATCACATATCATTTGTTCTACAACCTTGGATATCCATACGTGTGTAGCATCTTGCATTATGTAAGCACACAGCACCCAAAAGTGACAAATACATAGCACACCATACTTCAACAACATATTGTACTACCGATGAAATACAAAGGGTAATATTTAAATTGTTCTGGCATATGTAAGCAGTGATTGTCCAGTGCATTCAGGCAACTTTGTGATGCTACTGCAAAGCTGGCAGAGCTGGCCAGTGGAGGATTTCCTCTGTGTAACAGAATGTTAAGGTTACCTACAGCCATAGTACTGGCTCCTATGTAAGGTTCTGCTCAGTTGAATAAGGGTGGGAGGATCAGACTCAAAACTAAGAAAAATAAAGTGATTGCATGGGCTATGATGATATAGATAGTATTAGAAAGGAGACAGCAGTTGTATGCTATATAATACAAACATGCTTGTATTTTTGAGAGATGGTCTAAACTGGAAAACCCAATACCCTTGTGCAGTGCTTGAAGTGCGCTAGGATACAGACCTTGGAAACAACATTTCTAACTAGTCAGGCAGATCACTGAAGGGTGCACATTTTTAGTACTGCCTGGGGAGACCAGCCAATCAGAGGGGGCTTTCCCCACTGCCCACTTCCTCGGAAAGAGAAGCCAATCAGAGCTTCGGCAGGAAGTAGGCAACTCTCGTCTGTTCAGGAGCAGATATTCGCATAGAGGAGGAGGGTGCAGAACGATCCTGGCAGCTCTGCTCCCTCCTCTCCTGTGAGTAACATAACAGCTCCTCTGCAACACCAAGTCTTGGAAGGGGGAAAAGGGGACCCTGCCTGGGAGAAGGGAGTTAAGAAGTCCCAGAGCTGCAGAACTAATAAGGAGATGGTAGGGACAGGTTTGATTTGGGGGTTGAGGGAACAGAATTAATTGCTGGACAGAAGCACAGGAAGATGTGACAAGTATCAGAGGGGTAGCCATGTTAGTCTGAATCTGTAAAAAGCAACAGAGGGTCCTGTGGCACCTTTAAGACTAACAGAAGTATTGGGAGCATAAGCTTTCGTGGGTAAGAACCTCACTTCTTCAGATGCAAGTAATGGAAATCTCCAGAGGCAGGTATAAATCAGTATGGAGATAACAAGGTTAGTTCAATCAGGGAGTGTGAGGTGCTCTGCTAGCAGTTGAGGTGTGAACACCAAGGGAGGAGAAACTGCTTCTGTAGTTGGATAGCCATTCACAGTCTTTGTTTAATCCTGATCTGATGGTGTCAAATTTGCAAATGAACTGGAGCTCAGCAGTTTCTCTTTGGAGTCTGGTCCTGAAGTTTTTTTGCTGTAAGATGGCTACCTTTACATCTGCTATTGTGTGGTCAGGGAGGTTGAAGTGTTCTCCTACAGGTTTTTGTATATTGCCATTCCTGATATCTGACTTGTGTCCATTTATCCTCTTGCGTAGTGACTGTCCAGTTTGGCCAATGTACATAGCAGAGGGAAGATGTGAGGTGGTTAGGAAGATGTGAGGTGATGATAGGTGTTGCCCCCAACACATACACACAGCAATGCATTTGTGCTATATGACCAAGGTCTCACAACACCACTTTTCTCGAAATTAGATACTTTCCTACTGGTGAAATGGAAGTGTAAAGAAGTGACAGGTCATCATAATGAAGTTATCATAAAATTAGAAGTAATGCCCATCTTAAAAACATTGAGAATAAATACCTTTGCTGTTAATGTAAATTGTTAGTGTTAGTGAACTGGAATCAGCTTTCCAAGTGCCTAGAACTTTAAAAAATACCAACATACTATTTCTTCATTTCATGTTAAGATTACTGTGGTTTACTTTACTTTCAGTGTGGCTTATGATGTTGTATGTAGTGTAATGGAAATGAAGTCCATGTCTATCTTTTTGAAGTAAGAATGAGAAAACACAGGCAGTGTTCTCTAGTTACTGCTAAAGTGTTCTATTTGCTGTGTGTTGTAGAAACAGGAACAAACACACCAAAAATGCATCAAAAACAGCTGTTTATATTAACCAAACAACAATACTATTTTTTCCATTGTCCTGAATAGAAGAAATTTGAATGATATTTTTGCTACTCAGTAACAAGAAAACAAATGAAATGAAAAGGATCCCAAACCATAGATTACAAGAAATCCCATAATGAGACTGATAAAACTGGTCAAAGCAATCAGTGCTTGTGAATGCTTCATTTCTCTATATAGCTTAACTGAGGTATTGCACTCCTAACCTTCAGTACATCTGTGGCTCTAGTCTTGTCCCTCTCCAGAGCAGAGGGCCAATCATTCTGAATTGCTGGGTTTGTGATGGTATATCTATTAAGGAGAAAAGTGTGTTCAGAATACTTTGCAAAAGTATATTTTAAAAACCAGAATCAATGGAATAGGGAATCTCTACAGTGTTACTGGCTTTAACAAACACTTAGTCCTTTCCCCATGGACACAAGAAGATTTTTACATAGGGCAAAGATTTAGACCATAGCCCAATGTTGGAATATGGTTGTCACATCTATAGTCAGATGTCCCCATTCATTTATCCCAACTTCAGATCATGAGAGGTATCAAGTTTCCTTCAGGATCTTGGCATGATTCCAGTCATGACAAAGCCTGAGGAAGGACTTGAGAGATCAGATTAAAAACAAACCAAAGATTCCCAGCTGGTGTAAATGTGCACTCCAGTTTACACTAGCTGAGGATTTGGCACATAATAAAGAGGTAGGGCAGAGACTGATTTATAGAAATGGATATCAAAGCTCCTAAAATTCTGGAGCTGTGAGAGAAAAATGGGAAAACAAGATACAGATATTGGATTCTACAGACAAATTTCAGGGAAGGGAAATTTTGGAGTGATATTTGTAAAGTCGTCCAACCCAGCTAATCCTTGCATAGAAAATTTCTGGACATTGTCACATGGGTACACAATTGCTAGAAATCCATTTTATTCTATACATGTGCACATACATTTGTCATGAACATGCATATAGAATTTACATGCACAGAGTGGCAGAAATTGCATTTGTAAGTGATTGGGTGCACAAATTTGGGTGCTCACAAATGGAAGCCATATTTCGAAAATGTGTCCCTCGTTGCCTGAAGGGGAAAAAAGTCTGCGGCAAGTTTAGAGTATATTGCCTTAGTTATATAGCTTAGAAGTATTATGGGCATTTGGGGTATAAAGTACTTGCTCATGGATCCAAATTATTTAAGGCAAATATTGACTACTCATTTCTTAAATGTTTTAATTATTTTGAATAATTTGATACTCAAGTAAATTAATGCTAAAGCATTTCTCGGTTTGTGCCAACTCAGTGCTTCCCAGTAGGAAGTTAGTCCATCTTCGCAAGCAAGCTTTCTTTCTCAGTAGGCAGTCCATTTCTGTAGAGTGCCATTAAGTTAATTTCAAAAAGAACCAGTAAAGGTATATGGAGCAGGCAGTAATAGCATGGAAAATATCCAAAATTACTAGACCCCAGCAACAGAACTTAGATGCCATTTTCATGCACTAATAATTTGTAGTTTACGTATTGAAGGCAACTATAAACTGACTACTTTCTTGGTTAAGGCATGCAGGTAATTGCAAATACATTGTTAGCTGCCTACCTTTCAATATTTGAGAACAGAGCCTTTTTAAAAAAAAATACTATTTATAGATCATTATCAAAAAGCAATAGCTATATATATATATATATATATATTTTAACAATACAGAGGTTCTGGATCACCAAGATTATTTAATTTCCTTGTTATCCAAATGTAAAAAATATATAGAGCAGGCTTTCAAGCTAGTTTCTACAACTGGATATTTTCAAGTGCTGTGTAACGTTGCAATCAGTTGAGGTGAATAAGTGTCCTAGGAATGTATAATGTGTGTGTATATCTAAGGATATTCATATTCACATGAAAAATTCCAAAACAGTAGAGTTCTACAAAAACATTTATTTTGGTGTAGAAATAAATCTATGGGCACAAAAATAGGTGCAAAACAACATTATTTACTTCTAAGAATAAGCTAAAAGAATCTCAAGTATTTGAACTTTGTGTAACGTGTGTCATGGAATTTCCTGCTGCTTCATAGATTTCCATGAGGAATTCGGTATTTTCACTTCTATTTCATCCCTAACAGCTATTATTTGGATGGCTTTCATAAGAAACCCATTGCTGTAAATCCCTGGAGCAAACAGATCTCCTGTTTAAACTGAAGGCTTAAAAAAAAAGAAAATCTTTTACTATTCATGAAAAATATCAATATTCTGGCATTCAGAACAATTGTTATTGTTCAGCCTACTTGTGAAGATCTCATGTAGGACAAAAATAAATATTTTAGACCAGATCCTCAGCTGGATCAACTTCAATGACCAATCAGGCCCTAAGTCCACCACAATAGCTTTCATATGTAAGGCAAACAAAAGAGGTTAATGAAAGAAAATCCTGACAGATATTTCTGACAGCCAAAGCTCTCATATTTTATATAAATAGCACCAGCTAGTTTATATTTCTTTCATTATCCAGCTGATACTTCAGCAAGGGTCCTGTATGTGCCTAAGGGTCCTAGGCGCTATGGTTATACAAATAAATAAATAAAATAATAATGCCCAAATAGAAGGGCTTTTTGTAGAAGACATACATGAGTGAGGCAGAAGAGGCATAGAATCCTCCCTCCTCCCCACCCCCATCCCATCATACAGGCAGGGTGCCCAACACCCCTAGGGTGTTTTATTATGCCCTTACTATAGTCACTTCTACACCGCCACTGGATTGGATAACGGACATGGACTGCTTGTGCTCCTCTCCTCTCTGTGAAAATTGTGGAGTGGATCTGCCTTTATGTGGACTGAATCTTGCCATTCGCTTGGCCTACCCAGAACTACCCTCCATTCTCCCAAGAAGGGAGATACCCTGGAACCACGTACAAACTCTTGCTGAACAGTCTTTACAGATCACAGGCTCCTACACAATAGAAACAACATTTCCACTGGATATTAGGCCTTTCACTGCCACAAGTTTTAGCCCTTTGTGATATAATTGGTATTACAATGTCTACAGCCAATATTAATTAGCCGCTTTTGTGCTCATTAACCAATACAGTTTCAAGGATCAGTTTTATTATGCCCTTTTTATGGCATAGTTTGAGACACATCACAGGGAATCTTTGAATTTGAGGTACTCCCTTCCTCCCTCCACACACATCCTCCTTCCCGTACCAAAAAAAGTCTGTAGTTAGGAAAGGCAGTTGGTGTAAACAGGGTAGCCTACATCTTGCTGAACATGTACAAAATGGATTTTGGGATTAAAAATGTAAGGATTAAAAACAGAAGCACTAACTCATATCGCTCCCATAGGGATGCCCTGTAGGCAATGGAGGAAACATAGCGAGTACAACTAAAATTGGATTTAATTATTGCCACTAATAAAGGGGCAAGCCTATCTGACAATTGGCAAAATGAATTGCTCATGGCACATTAGCAGTGTATTAGATAACAGGCACAGTAACTAAATTATGATTAAAACAACTATATAGTAAATATTATATATACACACTATACCACAATAATGCCTTTTTAAAAATCCTTTAGATACCTCCACTAGCGATCATGTTTATTGTCTTATACAGTTTTTTAAAATCAAATCCAATAAACATATTTCTTATTCCATAAAAGGTTTTTGATTGGTCTTTATTTTTTCAACTGGTAAATGAAAAAATGATGTCATACAGCAGCATTAAATAGTATTAAACAGACCATAACTAACATTAGCTGTATAAATTATACATAAGCTGACACTTTTATGCACTTTGTGAAGAATTGCTTCATGGGTTATGCAATCTTTTCCAAAACAAGTTCCAAAGAATAACATCACTGGTTATGTTTCATAGCTACAAATTGGTAACTAAATTAGCATTCATTTATTAAGTTTACATAGAGAACTCTTCTCATTCAAATACTTCTAGTTTATAATTTATTTTTATCTGAGGCATAATTTTTCATGTCATGTTTTTGCCAAAGTCAATATAACTTGAGCCAAACTCTATTCCCGGTCCTGCATTTATACCCTCCTACTCTTGGCTACTTACCTAGATGTGTCTTTTCTAGCTGGGAAAGTAAACAAATGAGTCTGGTTCATCAAAATAATCTGTACCAAAATTCACTATCAAGTTTAGGACTCTACTCATGCACATGAGAAAGGCTTTTGCATATAACTAAGGGAGGCAAGACCTTTTGTGAAAGAAAGTCTGCAGATTTCACTTTTGATGCAAAATAAAACTCTTCCTGAAAGTATCAGGATTGTAAGGTATCAAAGTAACACATTTTTTTACATAAGTAGGTAGCATGTACATATGATCATGTGGAATGTGAACATTTGCACCTTATACACAAAAACAGACAAACCAAGAGATCCCTTGTACTCACAGGCAACGTTCAATATGAGCAAGTATCAACAGTGATCCATTCCTGTATTAGTACAACACTACAGTCTCAGTAGGAATTTTCCATTTGTATCATGTTAGCCCATCACAATAAAGAAGTTAAAAGGAATACAGCAAAATGGATAGTCTAAAAACATCACTTAGCCTTTGCTATAAAGAACAGAAGTTCAACATACTGTGCCAGTTTACATAGCCCATTCATTTTAAATAAATGGATCATTATTGTTTTGGATAATAATTCAGAAACTGATCCAAACTACTTTTAAAGGAACCTCTTTCATTACTCCTAAAATCAATATGTAATGCAAAATAACAAGTGCCTGTATGTGTTTAGTGGGGAACCAGGTAAAAGCAAGAGTACAAAATGTATACATATGAGAGGTGCCATACACCTCTGGGGAGCAGAGTCTAGAGGAAAGGGGTCATATTTTAACCAACAACAAGTTTACATAACAGTTCTTATAATAATTCAATTTCTACATGCTCATAACTTTCCAGTCATTCACATCTTGGGCTAAAGTTTGATTGACAAATTGTGCTTGAAGATTAATTATTTTTGAAAATTGAAGCAAAATCTTTAGTCTCTATTGAATTTTTGGAGAGTGAATCAAACCCATGTTTCCCATAGTACAATAGACAAATAGAAATAATGTTGGCTGAACTATGTTTCCATCTAAATATTTCTTATGTGCCTATAGCTCTGGTAGCTGTATGCTTTGAACAAGACTAGAGCAAATAAGACCAATATGGGCTTGATGCAGAAATTATTGGCCTGTGTTATGCCGGAGGTAATACTAGGTGATGAGAATTATTGATTCCTTTTTGCCTTAAAATCCATGGAACATGGATAAAGTTTCAAACTTTGCAGATATAGTTTTCATGGAGTGGTTGGTTGGTTGTGTGGCAGGGGGAAGAGTTAAAAAGATAGAGCTATAAGCAATTGATTTTTTTTTTTAATGCTCAGTAGCATCCAAGGTATTTCACCCAGCTTAATGAAACCATGTTATGTTTGTAATGGAATGCACATTCTTTCCAACTGAACTGGGCAGAGAAAAGGGCTACTGCTCTGGAGTGGACAGTTTGCATGAGAGAGGTGGGGGTGTCAATGAAACACAAAGCAACATTCTCCAGAACATAGTTAATGTCAGGAAAAGGAGACGTTAGCAGGTTTGAAAAAGACCAAGGACTTCTGTGTTTTGTAAAAATATAGTCTACAAGAGGAAGATTTTTATTTGAAAAAGTTAAGTTTCTTTCATTCCCTTTGCAAATATATAGCTGTCAATGTAAAGGCAGCTGCTGCCTTCTTAGGCTGGATTTGCAGAAAATTATCTCCAGCCAAACAATAGCAGCAATAATGGTTTGAATTAACAGTTCTACCACCCTATTTCCATAAATCAGGACTGAACTTCAAAACCTAATGAGCCCCTTTATTCTACATGCACTGGGAGGTTCCCCCGACCTGGGGGTGGGGGGAAGGAAAATGAAGATATTAAATATGAACAGACTGTAAATATGGCTTCAAGACAGTGGCCAAAATTTTCAGAAGTAGGTACCTACATTTAGGCTATGTGCTTACCTTTCTGTTGTTCGGTTTAGCTGCCACCTAAGTATCCTTCTGACTGGGTTGGGTAATTTAGACCTTGAGGTAAATAAAAAAAAAAATTCCAGTCCTTCCACAAAAAGGAAAGTCCAACTTCTCCTCTCTGAGCTGTAAGAACAGTGCTCTCCAGTGGTCCCTCAGTTAAAGGGAAACAAAAGGAAGCTTCTTCACATCCTCTAGCAGAAGTTCAGACTCCAGGCCCCAAGAGAAGAAGCAAATATCTGATCCAGTCCTGCAAGCTCTTCTTGGTTTCTTTGTCCAGGACCTCTTCCCTCTACCAACTCCTGAGGTTAGCCCCTTTCTAGAATCCCCCATTAGCAGTTCCAGAATAGAAAAATATCCCTTTCCAGAGTTTTCTTGCTGATCCCCCTCTTTTGGGCAGTTGCAGGAACACCTCTATAGTTCCTACCAAAGATTATGAATGATCATTTCCCTCCAGGTTTGTTTCTGAACTGACAAAAAGGGAGCTTTTATATATATACAGCTTCCCTTCCCAGCATTCCTTGCTGTGAGGCCTACAGCTTCCATAGTCCCTCTGGGCTCCAAGACCTAGAAAGCCTTGGCTCTGGGCTGAACCCTCTAGCCTGCCTTAAAGGGCCAGCTCACCCTATTACAGCCTCCTGAATCTTTATCTAAACAAGTGGGCTGTTTTCATAAGTGGTGAGCGCTACAGCTGGCCAGAGAAAAGTCTATTTCGTAGGGCCATTGCTATTTTGATGTTTGGTTTCATTCGGATTCAAAATAAAATCCTACAATTTAAAAGTTCTTCACAAAACGGAATAGGACTCCATTTGAAAGTTTGGGGTTATAGTAGAACGCTGATTTAACACTTAACTATGGAACATTATCTCAACTACTGGTGCATTAAAGTATGAGAATGGGCTAAAGCCCAAATCTGACCCTGTATCTGAACAGATGTAATAAATTTGGGGTTCTGGATCCAGATCCAAACTGTTTTGACTTGGTTCTTCCTCTGGTAACAGATGAGTTGAGAGTTATAGTGGCAAATTCATGGAGTCAGACTTTAAGGCCATAAGGGACCATCATGATCATCTAGTCTGACCTCCTGCATATTGCAGTCCACAGAACCTCACCTCCCACTCCTGTAATAGACCCCTAACCTCTGGCTGAGTTACTGAAGTCCTCAAATCATGATTTAAAGACTTCAAGTTACAAAGAACCCACCATTTACACTAGTTTAAACCTGCAATTGACCACGCCCCATGCTGCAGAGGATGATGCAAAACCTCCAGCATCTCTGCCAATCTCATCTGAGGGGAAATTCCTTCTCAACCCCAAATATGGCAAACAGTTAGACCCTAAGCACGTGGGCAGCTGGACACCCAGGAAAGAAATCTCTGTATAACTCAGAGCCTTCCCCATTTAGTGTCCCATCACAGACTGTTGGAGACATTTGCTGCTAGCAGTCGCAGATTGTCTACAATGCCATTGTAGACAGTCCCATCATACCATCCCCTCCATAAACTTATCAAGCTCAGTCTTGAACCCAGTTAGGGTTTTTTGCCCCCATTTCTCCCCTTGGAAGGCTGTTACAGAATATCACTACTCTGATGGTTAGAAACCTTTGTCTAATTTCAAGCCTGAACTTGTTGATGGCCAGTTTATATCCATTTATTCTTGGGTCCATGTTGGTGCTTAACTTAAATAACTCTTCTCTCTCTCTCCCTGATATTTATAGAGAGCAATCATATCTCTCCTTAGCCTCCTTTTGATTAGGCTAAACAGACAAACTCTTTGAGTCACCTTTCATAAGGTAGGTTTTTCCATTCCTCTGATCGTCCTAGTAGCCCATTTCTGTACTTGTTCCAGTTTGAATTAATCTTTCTTAAACATGGGAGACCAAAACCTGCACACAGTATTCCAGATGAGGTTTCATGCTTTGAAGGTTAAAAATTAAGAGTGAAAAAGTCATTTAAAAAAGCAGAAAGGCAATAGTTCAAAGTGTTTCCGTTCAAATTCTCAAAAATAAACACTGAAGATTTTACATAGGTTTAATTGTAGTTCTACATGTAATTACCTATTTCATGCATACAAAATTAAATTTTCAATGGGCTCTTTTTCAGGGGGCAAAATTTATAACTGTATTTCATGCATGCAAAATTAATTCCAGGCACAAATATGAATACATGTGCTTCTAAGTGCTTGATTGTACTCACATCTAGGAATTTGCACTTGCAGCTTAACTTTAGAAGCAATTTTTACAAGGCAAATTGGGCCCAGAAAAAAGGACACTGCAGCGTCAAAAATTTGGCCCACAATTCGTATTAGGTTGATGTAACGAAGTGCCCTGCCATCCAAGCAAACCCCCTCGTGGAGTAGAATGGCAATGCAACAGCTCTGCTTCAGCTTTCTCTCATGGTCTTCATCCCACTTCACTGTGTGTGTGGCTTAAACCTCTGGCCAAGCCACTTGAAGGGGGGAGGGGGAGAGAGAGAGAGAGAGAGAGAGAGAGAGAACACACACAACCCCTTCTGGAGTAACAGAGGCCCTTATTCCAAATCCAACAGAAGACCAAGGCTGAAGAGTCTTCAGCCCAGCCAGGCTCGATTTTCCTGGGCTTCAATCAAACCCACAATCCTGTCCTATCCTCCTACCAAGGGATCCATGCAGCTCCTGTCCCCATGCAGGATTCTGGCCTCACAGAGAAACAGCCTGTTTTCCTTCCTGCCTGAGAGGACAGCTACTGGGCTTCCCTCCTTTTAAGTCCACATCCCAGGCCTAATGCCCTGCACAGGTTTAGTTTAGGATAAAGTGCCCTGCTCTTTAACCCCTTTGTCTCTGGTGTGGGTTTTATACACTCTGTCAAAGAGAAATTCAGTTCTGTGCGGAGGTCCATCAGAAGGTCTATGGCACCACTTAAGTACCATTTAAACTCTACTTTGATTTATATTTTAGCATATGTCTTGAGTGGCAATTAATCCCTAAAATGTGGATTAAAATGGATCTAAGGGATTCATAGACTTTCTGCTGGATCTCTGTATGTGTATTAATTTTCCCCCAGGGATATGTATAATTTAGAGCATAATCCTGCACCCTCTGCCATCAATGATAAACTTCAACTAACTTCAGTGGTTGTAGGATCATTCCTTTAGAAACCTAAAGTTAAATCCTGGCTCCACTGAAGTCAGTGGCAAAACAGTTATTGGTCAATGGATCCAAGATTTCACCCTTCATTTGAAAATTGTGCCCTTTAAGTTAGTCATGTCCCAGGCAAATGGGTTGTGTTTAGCAACCTGATAAAATAGATATAAAACTGCACAAAGTAGATTTTCCACATGTAAAATAATTATGGGATCTTTTCATCAGAAATATTATGCGGCATTTGTGCCCTTTATGCCTATTCAACAAAATCAGTGGTAAGCAAACTCCATGGGAGTCCTTGGCAGAAAGCCCCAGAGGAGTGGAGACTATGCTTTAGTATCTCTCTTCACCCTGCTACAGTATTACCTCTAATTAATCAGAACTAGAAGGAAAGGATAGCAGTGGCATATCCCCGAATTTATAAACTTGGTTTAATATTCCTGTCCAGGAATTCTGCCCTTTACTAACAAACTAAATGCTCCTACATGGTGGCTTGCCTGTTCACACTCATGCCCATCTGTTAAGATGGCTTTGTGCCTGCTCACAAGGTGGTATGCCAATTTCATTAGGTCAGAGATGCCAAGCTAAGATAGCTTTAGATGGACAGCCTGACTAACACTGCCATGCTCATGTTTTCCAAAACAAGCCCTCTTCAAACTGATCTCATGCACTGAGTATTATGTGGCAAAATTAAACTACCTGAAGAATAGAGAAAGGGGATACACAGGTTTGGGGCCATTTGTGCTTCAAATAAGGTTTCTTGGAAACACATAATGTTTGGGATACAAGGTATTGGAATATTTACCATAGGAACTCTGAAAGCAAACCTTTGGCAGCATGTCAATAGTTGCATCAGGCAACTCTGAAGCAATAGTATTAGTCCAAGCTCTTCAGGGCAGAGAGAGAGAGAGAGAGAGAGAGAGAGAGAGAGAGAGAGAGTTATTTGTTTATGAAGTACCTAGTACATGCTTTTTTTGCTAATTAATAAACAATAGTACTAATAAGTAGATCATGTTATGCAGAAGAGAGTCATGGTGACCACACGAAAACTCAATCTGGTTTTATGTACCTATCAAGAATACTTGGGCCAAATTATGGTTTCATGTGAAAACCACAAAAAGCAGACACTTTTTCATGGTTCTTCACAAAATTCCATGTTACACATCAATGTTGGTGTTTGATTCAAAGATAAACCTCAGAGTGGGAGGGGTGAACTACCGGAGTCTACATTTAAAAAAAAAAAATGTGTAGGTAAACCCGCCTCCCTAACTGAAGGTGGGAGGACATCTCAGTCCTGGCACTTCCATCTCCCCATTACAAGTCCTCGACAGATGGATCTGTGGTATTTATTTGAAATGAACCCAGGTAAACTAAAGACACCACACCAACATTTTATGTGACCAACCACAAGACTGAGACGGGCAGGGGGCGGGGGGAGAGAGGGGAGGGAGGAAGTACTTTTACTTGGGGGAGGGATGGAGAAAAAAATATACAATTTTTGGTGTCGCTAGAACACCCCAATATAGACAGGAGTGTTCACTATTAGAATATATAAATAGCCCTGGCTGAGAGTATAACAATAGCTCTGCTTCTGCTATCACAAAAGAAAGCCAATAAAGACATTTTGAGATCTCAGACAATAAATCACTGTCAGCATGCAAGGCCATGTTTTCTTGGTGTAAACAGCAAGTATAGTCTACTGATTCTGCCCCCAGCCCCTCCTGAAAAACATGTATTTTAATACTCTGAGAACTAGTAAAAAGGAGAATTTTAGGGCAAAGGAGCAGCAGGACATCAAACAAATAACTTTACATATCTTGGTCACTAATTTGAATCTAGGTTAGGAAAGTGGTGTCTGAAAGTTACCACCATTAAATGGCTTATTTAAAACCTTTTCATGGCTTTAGTGTAGTTCATATTGCATCACTACATCACAAAAACCACCACCACCACACTTGGTTCTAGCTGACAATTTAGGATGTCTCAGCAGAGGTGCCAGGGACTGAACAGGCATGTGGAATAAACTATTCCAAGTGGTCTCACCAGTTCTGAGTTGAGGTGAGCGGTCAGGCAACCCTAAAGAGCGCGATACTGCAGTTTCCACTGCTATATTCTGTTGATAACTAGATAACTTCATCCTTTTGGCCTGTCACTCAAGTTCCTTCCACAAGTAGTTAAATCACAGACAAAGGAAGGACAATAACATTTATAATACTTTAACTAGATATATCTTCCACAGGTCACTAGGAAGGGAGATGTGGTGGTAACATACTAAGACACTGCTGAATACACATTTAGGTAGGTAAATCAGCTGCAATGAGAGTCACAAAGCTATGGTTCACTTAGCATATACAACACAACAGGGAAGAAATTGAAATGCAGATTTTTTTAATCACCATGAGAAAGATATACTACATTCTCAGATTATCAGAAATAGCTAATAATTTCCTGCTAAAAAAAGGACATCTCCATATAAGTTTGGAGGATGACTTCAGAAATGGCATCTCAGACTGTGGCATTCAGTCACTAAATAAAAGATAGACAGTAATGCAAAGTGGACATATTGAAGAAGTCCCATCCACACCCATAACCGTGTAAATGCAGTCCTCTGCACCAATAGAGTGCCTAATGTATTAACATGGCACCACTTCCACACCACATCATGCCAATAAAGTTACTGAAAATAAAACTAATTTACCTGCCTGTTTCACTGGCTGTAAGTGGGCTCCATGAAAAGGACCAGATTTTGGCTGCTATGTAAAGTGGGGGAAATAGTGCAAGGAACTTCCTCTTTGTAACTGGGTCAAGAGACACTCCTTAGGGTAGTGACTGCTTCCTGCTGTTACCCCAGAGGGAATAGCCAATCCAAAGGATATGGGGAGGGGTCATAGACTCACCTGTTCCACACTCAAGTAGTGCAGCACATGCAGTGTCCCGGAGTTCTATACAGGCTCAATGCCTAATGGGGGCCTGTGCCATAAAAAGACAGTCTGAGCCAAAATGTATAAGTAGTTGAGGACTATAGGCTAGGGCTATCTTGGAACCCTGGAGACTGCCAGAATATATTCTGAGTGTGTTCAGGAAAATTGTCCACGGGAAACTTGGTCACATACTGAGCCTCACATGTCTCATTTCTGCAAATCTCTGCTTTCTTACATGACATGAGTGAACATAGAAACATAGCCATACAAAATAGTATGGATCATATAAGTATCATGACAGGCAAAACAGTGATCGTATGATCATACAAATCTGAGACTGAGAAGAAACTGAAAAGATCACATCCTTAAAAGGAAATGCCTCTTTAAAAAATCCCATATAGATTATAAAGCAAAGGAAAGTATGAGCACATGTGGGCCTGTTGCAAGAATAAAGTAAAAGCGAATTATCATTTCCTCTTTACCATCATTGCAGCCTTCAGATGCACATGTAGCTGCTACTGACTTAAAATTAAATTGACCAGTTGATCTCAAGGACTAAGGCTAGGTCTACACTACCCGCCTGAATCAGCGGGTAGAAATCGACCTCTCGGGATCGAATTATCGCGTCTCGTTGGGACGCGACAATCGATCCCCGAATCGACGCTCTTACTCCACCAGCGGAGGTGGGAGTAAGCGCCGTCGACGGGAAGCCGCGGAGGTCGATTTTGCCACCGTCCTTACAGCGGGGTAAGTCGGCTGCGATACGTCGAATTCAGCTACGCTATTCGCGTAGCTGAATTTGCGTATCTTAAATCGACACCCCCCCCGTAGTGAAGACGTAGCCTAAGACATGGAGGAGCATGTAAGAGAATCAGTCCGAAAAGCAGAATGCATACTTTAGTGTTTCTTTTCGTTCATGTTCCGTTTACACTCTCTCTCCTCCCTCTCCCTCCACCCCACTTTCTTATATAAAATTATTCTTATTTGTTTGTATTACTGTTGGGCCCACAGCCCTTCACTCAGCTCAAGACTCCCATTGTGCTAACAGCATACAAAAATTCAATAAAAGACAGTCCCTACCCAAAACAGCTTACAGTTTATGGGAAGGGAAACAGAGGCATAGGAAGAGAAGTGATTTGCCGAGGATCACATAGCACTTCAGTGGCAGAGTCATGAATAGAACTGATGAGTCCTAGTTTAGTACCCTATCCACCATTGCTTCTTTGTGTACTGCGATGTTTTAAATCCTGTTCAGCAAGTTGTTCTGCATTACTTTATTAAAATCACATGTTATTTTGGAACTTTCTTTTGCCAATATCCCCAGTTGCTTAGACTGGCACTCTTAAGTATATTTGAAAACCAATAAAATAAAATACCACCAAAAAACATAATACTCTAGAAATCCACTCCCTTCTGTAATTACAGTTTAACATCTAACATACTTCGTGCTTCACATTCAGCAAACTTTGATACAGTACTTAGATTGAAATTATGGTGCACCAGAGTAACATACATTTGCTAGCAATGAACATGGAAAATAATTTCTCTTTTATAATTAGGGGATGTCTGCAGGAGGGAGGTGCTATTTGTATGTCATTATAGAATATGCCTGCCTTATGTCAGGCAATCAGTTTGACATGTGGAGTTAACTGTAGGTTATCCAGGCCTAGGACATGTAGTTGGTCTCCATTTTCTCTACTGTACCACAGTAAGTCAAAGTGCAAGCGTTTCCTAGACATGTTATACACAGGGAAACGGTTTGCTAGTAAAGACTGTTTGTGATTTGTTAATCTTAATATTTTTCTCAGAAAAACCAGAGACATTCTTTATTCACATGAATAACTGACCACAGACTTTAAAAATCAAAATAACAAGAGAGGCTCAAAATTGCTGCTGCTGTGAAATAGTGGAGAAATACTTGGGTGTTTTTAATTTTAATATCTCTGGCATATTTCTGGATAAGATATTAGTAAAATACACTGTGTGCACAAAGTTTGGAGAGCAGCATCTTTTAATTGAGTGGCTCCAACAGTAATTATTAGTTTCTTGGTTGTGAATTAACAATTTACTAATGGCTATCAGAAGAGGATGATTAAATTATCTCACCAAGATGTGTTAGATCTGAGAAATTAGTATTAATTATCCAATAATTTGTTGATTACTATTATTGATCAGTATCACATGACAACATTTTTTATGTACCACTTTGCCTTGTGATTGGTCGTCAATTTTTGTTTGACAGGATCACATACTTGGAGAAGTTAGGGCGAGATCCACAAAGGTACTTAGGGCCTAAGTCATGTTTTTAGGCACAACTGTGATCCACAAAATTCCTGCTTGGCTGCCATCTAATCCTGTAGGTGCCTAAACTCATTTGGCACCTCAGTTTTTGTCATAAAGGTTCCCTGGGCACCTATGTTTTGGTCCTTTAGCATGCACACTGCAGACTCACTCTAGGAGTCCATGCATCTATCTCCTGCCTATGTTCCAGAGTGATTCACAAACCAGGGAAAACAGGTATTCAGCCACTTACATAGTGTGCCAGGGCCAATCTGGTAGACATGCTTAGAGACTGCCTACTGGATTGGGCCCCTTAGGCAAATTCACACAAAAGAGGACAATGACCCGTCTTATAACCTTTGAACTAGCAGATAGGGTAATCACCGAGGCTGTGTGAGACCCCCAGTTTAAGTCCCCCTCCACCAGAGGGGAAGAAGGGACTTGAACGGGGATCTGTCAACTCTCAAGTGAGTGCGCCAACTATTAGACTATGAACAGTCCTATATGAGGCCCCCTTAATCTCTCCTATCAAGGTTGTTCCACTTTAATTAAATATTAATTGGGCTAGTGGAAGAATTAGGGTAAGGCACTCACCTGAGAGGTTGCAGATTCCCTGTTCAAATTCTTTCTCCCACATCCTGGGTGAGTACCCTATCTGCGAGTCTCCTCACCCCCCGGAGTGGTCTCTTTTCCGGCCCAGCATGTGACTTGGGCATCAAAACGCCCATCTTCCCTGGTTCATGGATCACAAGCAGAGATAGGCATCTATCGCCATGAGAGGGGAGGGGCTTAGCTCCTCTGGTCAGCATTTCCCAATGGCTAGCATTCTGGCTTTGTGGATCACAGTCTAAGATGCCTAAATCTCCCCATTCATTACATAGGAGCCTAGGCATCTAATTCAGGCTCTGTGGATTCCAATGTTGTTCCTGTGATTTTTCTAGGCACCGCAATGCCCAGCATGATAATGTCTAAGTCCCTTTGGTATATCTGGGCCTTAGAGATCAAAAGGCCAGTTAGGTCACCTACTCTATCCCCTGCCATCCACAGGTTCTTGCACTCTTTACAAGTAATGCATTAGCTTAGACAACATTTTCTATTCCAAGACAATACATTTCAGTCACAGAGAAAGTAGTGCTTTCGACTCCATTCCTCTCCCTCAGTTGTTCAGATCAACAAAAAATAAGTTTAAATCATGTGCCAGGGTTTCTTTTTACATAACCCAGGCACAGTTTAGGTTTTCCTTCCCTACAGTAATTCCCATTGATTTCAATAAAATACTAGTAAAAACACAGCTGGTCAATCCCTGGCTCTTATAGCACTGAATTCAGCCAACAAGTCAATTATGAATTCAGCAAATGTTCCAGCCACTTTAGGCCACTGGGAATTTTTGAGCTCCAATATTCCACTGGGGCCAAATTTCCAAAAGTGGATTCAGAAGTGTAGTAGTCTCTCTTGGGAAATGATGGAAGAACTGCTTGGGACATTTAAAACTAGAAACATAACAGTAGTCATTATACAACAGGGAACCATCATCACAGGTGCAGAGAGATATGGACAAGTGAACCTAGTAGGTCTTATTTATTGCTAATTTCTATGACTGTATCAAAACCTGAACATGAAAAACTGGCTTTCATTCCACATTTATGCATGCAGATGGGCTTCATGTGCCCAAGTGAAGTAATTACACATGCAAATAATAAACTAGATATGTAATTATCCAGATTGTAGGAGTAAATATGGGCCTTGCACATTGACCTGGGTATTTTGTGCATGTAATGTTAGGGGAACCTCTTGAAAACTTGCCCCACAGCATATAAACAAACTTACTATGATTATGTGGTATGGGCAAAAGGTCAAGAAATGCAACCATGGGAATCATAATAGAGGAATTACTATAAGCTCAATAAAAGATATCCCCTCACTCACCTTTCCTCACACAGCTACAACAACACTGCAAACTGTAAGCATGTAGCTGACCAGGCCATGGGCATTCATGCCTAGTAATGGAAGCAAGAGTCAATTAGAGCTGGGTCCCAGGCCGGTAGAGTCCAGGAAACAAGCCAAGGGTCAGTACCAGAAGGACAGAAGCCAAATGCCAAATCCAGGGGGTAAATTAGAGTCATAAGCCAGAGGCAGAGCCAGGGATCAGTACCAGAGAGACAGGAGCTGAATACCAGAACCAGAGGGTCAACCAGTCATAAGCCAGAGGCAGAGACAGGGATCAAAGCCAGAAGTCTGAAGCCACAGGGGAGCAGGAACTGGAAGCAGGCTGGAACAAAGTAGGAGTAGCAACTGAAACAAAGGCATGGTACACATTGAGCAGCCACTGATCTGTTGTCGGGGCCAGGCTTATAAGCATGGCTGTTGGTTTAGCAGCCCATCAAGGGCTGTGGCCACTCTGTCACTTCCAAGGCAGTACAGCTGGACTCATTAGTTGCCTAGCAGCATAGTTAGTCAGGGAGCAGGCCAGCAGCTGGTCCAGCTAGTCTGGCCTCTGACAAAGCACAAGTGACAGTCATCAGAATAACTTCTTTACTCCTTGGCATAAATTGTGTTTCTTTCCTTGGGTTAGATTAGAAAGACAAGGCAATACATACCCATTGTCATTAAGTTCAGATGTCAGAAGACTATTGTCCAATTAGCACTCCCATATTGCAATGTCATTCCAACCTAGAATGCTGCATATAATATGAAGGTCCATTCTTTCACCTGGGTAGATAAAACATTTTCTCCTCCATGCACACAAAAGAAGATCCTCAGCAGGATCTTTTCTCTTTCTTATAGTACAGAGAGAAACCTTTTCAAGCCAGAAGGAAGGAAAGCATGGACTCATGCACCCAGGCCATTGTACTTCACACTTAGGGTATGTCTACACCCAGCCGCTAGTTCGGCGGCTGGGAATCGAAGTTCTGGGTTCGACTTATCGCGTCTTGTCTGGACGCGATAAGTCGAACCAGGAAGTGATCGCCGTCGACTGCGGTACTCCAGCTATACAAGAGGAGAACCGCGGCGTCGACAGGGGAGCCTGCCTGCCGCGTGTGGACCGAGGTAAGTTCGAACTAAGGTACTTCAACTTCAGCTACGTTATTCACGTAGCTGAAGTTGCGTACCTTAGTTCGAATTGGGGGGTAAGTGTAGAACAGGCCTTAGAGTGTATGCATTTCTCAGACAGTTTTTTGAAAGTATGGTTACTGTAATTTTACCTGTTTTCCATGAGAGATGAAGGTAAAAAAAAAAGTAGAGAACAGTTTGCTGCTATGATGAGGACACGAAAGGGAAAGAAAAGGAATTGTAGCAGCTAAGTAGAGGTACTCAGAGCCTGGTATTCTTCCTGTAAAATGGAGGTACAGAAAGAATATCTCAGGGACTTTGCTGCAGACACTGCAATCAGAGTTCCAGCCTGCACTTCCCCCAAGTCTGCTGGATAGCTAGAACATCAAGACTGGGACTGGCTATTCCTCTCAGAACAATGGAGCACCATCAACCACAACAGACATTACTCAGGAACTGATAGAAGCAGCATTTTGTCTGGGTCCTGAACAGATACACTGGAAGGAAATATAAAAATTAATCCCTATACTGTCTTCTCTTACTAGTGAAGCTACACAAGAAGACTGAATTTAGCCCATTGTTTTGGGGCATCATGCTGGTGGGAGATGGAGCATAGATATCCCTCATTTGGAGAAGAATGTAGAGATTTTGCTATAACTCCCTACCATCCCTACCACCCTTTCAGCTCTCCCAGTGGTAGGAATGTTGTAAGTGCTTGTGTAGACAAGGTTCAGGTCAGCCACCTGCATTTTAAGCGGTCACATTTAACTGTTCAGAGCAGATCTACATGGTGTGGTGCTTAAAATGCTGGTGGCTACAGGCACCTTGTCTACAGTAGTTCTGTGGCCAGTGTAACCACTGGTGGAGCTGAAATGATGGTAGCAATTGGGTGGATATTTAACAAAAATATCGTATTATAGATACCATAGCCATAGAGTAAGCCCAAAAGATTTTGACCTTTAATTGAAAGAGATCAGTCAACTGGTAAAATTAGTGCAGAATACTGGAGTATTTTTGATGATACTTTGTATTGTCCATAAGTAGGACTGGTTCTTATTCAATCTTTTGCATTATATAAATAAATATGTGGGTTTTACTTTTCTGTAGTGGTGCAGTATAGTGGTTTAATTTAAACTGGAAAAGGGGAAGAGACCAGGTTATAATCCAATCCAATATTTGTTTTTTAAATGAACAATATTCTACAGCAGTGGTTCCCAGACTTGTTCCGCTGCTTGTGCAGGGAAAGCCCCTGGTGGTCCGGGCCAGGTTGTTTACCTGCCGCATCTGCAGGTTCGGCCGATCACGGCTCCCAGTGGCCGCGATTTGCTGCTCCAGGCCAATGGGAGCTGCTGGAAGTGGCCATTGGCCTGGAGCAGCGAACCGTGCTGCCGCTTCCAGCAGCTCCCATTGGCCTGGAGCAGCGAACCGCGGCCACTGGGAGCCGCGATCGGCTGACCCTGCGGATGCAGCAGGTAAACAACCCAGTCCGGCCCACCAGGGGCATTCCCTGCACAAGCGGCGGAACAAGTTTAGGAACTACTGTTCTACAGAAAGATCTCTTCAAAGTATAATTAGAATCTGGCAGAGAAATCTGAAAAGTATCACACTTTGCCACCCTCAAGCCATGGGCACAGGGGAGGGGAGAAGTAGGATGTTCCAAGGAGATAATAATCAGTTATAAAGACATCCACACCTCGCCATATTGGTAAAAGCAGAATTCAGATCCTCTGTCCATTGGTCTCCATGTTGAAAAGAGTAGCAGTATCATAATGCAGGCTGCCCCTGAATGCCCCCTAGTGGTCAGGTGTGGTGCCACTGGTCAGGCCTGCCTTGATTTCCCTTCACCTGGGATATGGATAAGTCCAAGCAGGCTTCAGATATTAAGGAGCACTGTCTTCGGAGGGTCTTATTTATTTAATAGAAAGGTTACCACAAAGCATAAACAAAACCTTCATCCCAGTGTAAGCGGGGAAATGGTCCCGCTATTGTGGGGAACTTTCCTGGCTTCTGCACTACACCGGTGAAGTGGGCTAGCGAAAGGATCTGAGTCCTCGCTCCCACTCCCTTTACCCAGAGGCCTCCCTGCCCTTGAGGGCTCCCCTTCCACTCTCCTGTCTGGCAGAGTCCTCGTAACCCCAACAAGGCTGGGTCCAGGATTCCTGGGGGGCTCAACCCCCAACCCCGCTGTGGTCACCTAGGACAAGGCTAGGGTATCCCCACTCCGGGGTACTCTCTCTGCACTGGGCACCTCCCTGACCCACTGATTATTCCATACAATTTAAAGCAAATACAAGTTGTTTAATTAACAATTAATCTAAAAAAAAGAATAAGGAAAAATGGGAGAGGTTAAAGGAAAACACATCACCCCGCTCTGTGGCAGGGAACATCACAAACAGTGTCTCTGGACATCAGGGCACTTCGCAGTCTGTTCCTTGTAGGTCCCAGATTTCCTTCTCAGGCCCCGGCTGTGCTGCAGGTATGCTGCGGGTTGGACACTTGCAATGGTGGTGGCCACACACCTCCGGGCTTTGAGTGGTGGGACCCTTCTTCCCAGCGTCAGCCCCCCGTCAGGTTAAGGTCCCCCTCCCGGTCTGGCCTGCAAGGGCCCTTGGCTAGGGGTGTCTTTCTGTGCTGGGCCCTTTGCCCAAGGTCCCCCCTTGGCTGGCCCCACTTGCTCACCACACCTGGCTCTGTGGCTGCAGCTCTGCTCCCGGCACAGGATCTGCTCTCCCTGGGCTGCGTCTCTGGCTCTGTGGCTGCATCT
>NW_020664446.1:24318412-24390263 GCF_002925995.2 Terrapene triunguis
GGCTCTGTGGCTGCATCTCTGCTCCCAGCAAAGGATCTGCTCTCCCTCGGCTGCGTCTCTGGCTCTGTGGCTGCGACTCTGGCCCCTCTGGATCTGGCACAGTTCTGCTCTCCAGCTCAGCTTGGGCCCCTGCTTTCTCCTTAGCTCGGCCCCACTCAGTCTGACCCAGGCAATTCCAACTCACACGGAGGACGGGACCCACCCTGGCCTGCTGTCATGCTGATTAGCCCGCCCGCCCTGTCAATCAGGCTGACTTGGAGCATTGGCCTCTCGCCATTGTTCCTGGGGACTGTCAGTCTCAGGGTCCTGATTTCCCATCGACCCCTCCCCTTTTAGTGCTGGGAGCTAGCCAACCAAAACACCCCCACTGAATGTTAGTAAGGGGCAACAGTCCCCTTACACCAGCTTCCTATCTGAGAGACTGAATCAGATCCTGTCCATCTGATCCCACCTGAGTCCACTACTAGCTTCCATACAAGCTCTTCACCTGGATACTCTCAGCTCAGGGCTCTGCCTTTGGAGTCAAGTTTCCTGCTGCTACCTGGATAGAGTTCTCCTCCAGAGTGGGATTCATGGAGGTCTGTCAAGGGCAGCTCTTCCCCAGGACAGCTTGTTGTCCCTAGAAGACGAGGCTTCTTGTCATTGTTTGGGGCCTCCCCCAGCTGAGGCCAGGTACTCCTGGATGTCTTCCAATTGCATCTCTCCCTCTAGAATTCTCCCATCTCCAGGATCATCTCTTCCAAGCTCCCTGAGCTGGTAGGTTCCCCAGAAAGCTCTCTATCTCCAATAGCACATCTTCTGCTTAGCTTCTCTGGGAGCTCCCCTCCTCAGGAGTTTCCTATCTCCTGAAGAATACCTCCTTTAACTGAGCTTGGGTGACCTTTATTAGGTCCAAACTTTTGTCTACTAATTAACCCTTAACTGGCCACCTGCACAGTCGGTTATCCCCAGGTAGGCCTTCAGAATCCAGTCAGGGGAAGACTGGGGCCTTGATTCTCAGTAACAGGCTAGTCATACTGCGATAAGCAGTCAGACGCACACATTGCCGGAAACAATGTCAGTCAGATGCTCTCCATACAGTCCTCAGTTAAGGAACAGAGACAATTAGACTTACCTATCTCATATTGAAGGAATGACAATCAAACTCTTTTCGTCACCAGCCTGAAGGAAGATTTGAATTTAGCTTTGGGGAAAGCAAAAACAATAGGACTAAGGTCTTGCAAAAATAAAACTTAACACATGGCCACCTCAGTCTCTCTCTAAATAAAATGAATGGACTTTACATTGTGCCCCTGCAGCTCATGAGTCCTTGGTTTGGCAGTCCACATAGGGCCTAGATAATTCCAGAGAAAGGGGCCCTGAACTGAGAAAGACCTGCCACTAGCTTCAGAGAGTTATACACTATGACCTGGTGGCAGCAGCATTCCAACTGACCTTGTCTGCTTGAGAAATTAGGTGAGAGGCAATCTCTCCATTAATCTGGATTCAGATCATTTAGATTTTACGAAACAGGAAATCAGTGCAGAGATTTGAAGACCTGTGAAGTAGGGAGGCAGATTCATTCTGAACCAAAAAAAAAAAAAAAATTCTGGATGGTCTTCAAGGGTATTCCAAAGTAGAATGCATTACAGTACTTACAATAATAAAGCTGACTACAGAATTATAATGGTTTCTTTGTTCAATGCCAAGAAGTTTCCTTGTGCTTTTAACAATTCATTTAAAAATATGTTTAAAATGCAATCCCGAACTTTTTAAAAAATCCACAGTTCCTCTGCTTTAGATGGCAAAAAAAGGTTAATTTAATAAAATGATGCCAAATCTCCAAAAAGTGTGGTAGTTCTCTAATATACTGGCTTAGTGAATGCATATTGCAGACATCAGCTAGAGGGATTCTGCTCAGCCCAAGTATTTGCCATTACCTCAGCAGCTGGTAGGTGACCTGAAAAGAGGATAAAAGCCCTACTATTGCTCTCAGGCAACAGAGATTCACCTTTAGTTCAGATGATAGAAACCTGTGAATTTTAGAACTGTGGGTTCTACTTCCATGGTGCTTGTACAATATGCAGTTAGACAAGTATATATAGTTTTCTTATGTTCATGTCTGAAATGGATATCGCTGGATCCAACAGAAACAAATATAGATCACAATTGACCTGACGTGGAATAACAAGCATTTAAACCTTTATAAATATGTTGCCAATTCAAAGGTGTTTGAATACAACTGTTTGGGAAGTAGTGTTTAAATAAATTTATGCCAGGAATAATTCTGATATTCACAGCCAGTTTCTCTTTATTTTCTTTTTCCCGAGTCAATTTAATGTTTGGAAAAGATGCTGGTACTGAAAACCAAAGTTGTCTATTTTTCTAAAAACAGGAATGAAGTGAGCAGTGGCAGTGCAAGCTTCCCCAATGTGCATTAGCATCTTTCCAGAAGTGAGAAACTAAGTCAGTATCCATGCCCATTCAGAATGACGGGTTTCTCTATTGGGACTGCTAAAAAAGGTATCAATGAGTGCCAATTGTAATGTTAACTTTTATGATGTGCACTAAACTGGACTGAGCTCAACAATCTACTTCACAAAGGTAACCTAATAGCCTCCAGATAGTCAACCTCCCAATTGATACCACCAACCAGAGCTGGATTCATGCCAGTTTACCTAGAAGTGAAAGGCTCTGTATCCTACTGGCAGTCTCCTAACTAAACCATTCCCCAAAACCTGCTTTTCTGACCTCACAACACTAACAGAGAGCACTATGGAGGCTCACTAATTTTTCTTGAAAAGATTTTGTCAATGACCCTCATTTGCTTCAAATTTATTTTTGGGCCTTGATATCCTATTCAATAAGTTGTAGGATGAATTTATTTAAGTATGCAGGACAAATGAACATGTCCCACATTTTAATCAAGTTATTGTAAAGATGATCCTCCCTAAGTAACAAATATTAGAATCAACATGCAAAAAATACAGATAAAGAAATTCTCCCCTTTGCTGATCTGTGAAGAAATGACTAGGGATCCCATTCAGTATGCAGAAGTAGAAACTAGAAACACTGTAAAAAGAAAAAATGGTGTTAGATCTGTACACTGAACAATATCTGGGTCAAACACAGACTATGTTTGCCAAAAGCTTCTCCCATAGCCAGATTCATGCATAGAAGAGTAATGGTCAGGATCATGTATTTGTTCTGTTGCCCTGGACAGGAACAGAGATCTATCATACCGAGAGGTTGTATGTATGAGTTTTCAAAAATGGCAGACTCAGGCTGTATGTGTATAATATATTTAGTAATTAATTTTTCCTAAGAACCTAGGAATTGTCATCCCTGATGAAATCAGTGACCTGTCTAGTCTGTCTAATACCCTAGCAGTGGGCAGTACCTGATTTTTCAAAAGAAGATGAAAACTGCCATAAAGCACTAAGCCAGTGTATTCAGCACTGGGAATGGGGAAAGGTTTTTGACTCCCACCTTACAAACTGAAGCATGAGGTTTGATTACCCTGACCATTATCTGAGCTTGCAGAGCTACATATTTTAATAATAGTCATAAAATTACCCAGTCCTTTATTAAATTCAGCCACAGCATTTGTCTCAATGACACCCTGTGGTAGTGAATTCCACTGACTGAACATGTATTGTGTAAAGAAGGATTTCATTTTATTTGTTCAAAGTATTGGCCTTTAATTTAATCATGTGTCCCCTTGCTCTTATATTGTATAGTTAGTTGTATTCTGGTTGATCTTTTTATAATTTGGAAATCTCAAATTCATTTACTTATATTTGTTAATATGGTCATTTAAAATGGTTGAAAGTAGCAGAGGCATTGTAGATCTTTAGTAAAATTCATACAAATATTTTATTAAAATAATTAACTAACAATGTTCAGTACATGTTTGTCTTTAGGAGCACTGGAGCAACTGAATGGATTGGAAATTTGAAACATATGCAAGCCAAATTCATAAACAAAACCAGACCAAGTCAAGCTATGCACTGTATAATAATACATCACTCACACTGTTTGCTATATATTTGCAGACATGTTGTTAGGTGCATTTATTACAAAAGTTAGATGCCTATTTGGAAGTTTTCACTTCTGTGAGCTTGTGATACTTTCTGTAGAACAGGAACCATAAATCATACTGTACTGGTCTGAAAGCCATGTACCTCCAGATAACTAGCACTTGTCATTAGATTGCCTAAAACAGAGGATTAGCCAAAATACAGAAGGAGAGGAAACACACACTGTTTATATTGAGTATTTTGGTCAACAACTCAAATAAATTACAGGAAATATAGGTATGACATTTCTTAAAAGTGATAGATCAAGAAGAGTAGAAAGAAATATATCATAGGATATTTCTGTAGATACAGAAAACAGTTCAATGAAACAATGTTTTAAATCTATAGATTATGTACTGCAGATAAAAATTAGAAATGTTAAATCATTAAAGCTTTTCAGCATTGCTTTAAGCAATTGAAGGAGACACAGATGGTATTATACATGTTTAGAACTATCTATTTTTTTTACTAGATAAATATTCGTGGTTGTAACTATAACACTCTTCACACTTACCATACATTGCATGAGCTATTTCCCAGTCCTTTTTCATATGGGACAGGTTTTAAATAAAATAGAAATTCCTCTTGCTTCTTACAGATTGGAGTTGATTAAATATTCCACTGATAAAGGGTAAGCAAATGTCAGATTCGATATAATAAAAAGAGAAATGAGAGTTCATACAAGCAGCAAAGCAAACAATCCATTTTCATACTTTATTAGAAACATTTATTGCCATAATGACTGCATTACACTAAGCAAGCAGGTGGAAAGGTGCTCTGTGCAAGTTATTCTCAAATATCTTTATTTTGAGGATTTTATATCTCTAATATTTAGACAGATGTTTTATTCCCTATAATATAGTCAGGGTATGAAATGCTGTAATTTCAGTTACTACATAAGGATCAAAATTGTACTTGAAGATCATGGCCTGTCATTGTGATTTCAACAATAATGGTAGACCATTAAATGCTCAATTTTTCTGCTTTGACTTTATATTCCCAATGGTGGGTTGCTTTAGATAGAGGCGGTAGAGCAATGTGTGCGTTGGCAAGTACTCTGCCCAAATTTGCGGAACACATTGCAAGTGCAGTTCTCAATTATTTTGCTCCTTCTACAATTTTATAAATATTTAAGTCTTATCCAAAGCCTAAATAAAAATTATGGAGATGGCCAGTTTTTCCTGTTAAAATCTATACCACTGTTGAACAGCTGTGGAAGATTATCTTGAAAAACAGTGGGAATTGCAACTAATTGGATCTACATTCCAAAAGACAGCAGAGCCACATTTTTAACTATAAGACTTCCCATTTCAGAGCTTGCCTTTCTCTTAATTTACCAGATCAGGAAATAAATTTAGCAAATAATTTAACAAAAGATTTCATTGTTCTTTAATTTAATTTTAAAAAGTGAAACCTATTTTAAATACTTAGCACCCAGTCCTGCATGTCTTGTGCAGCCTAGACATAAACATTTCTATTTTATTCAAACATAAAAGTTTCTCTTAAGGTCAGTGGGAGCTTTGGCTGCATTTCCAATACGGAACAAACCCATTATCTTTAGGATTTGTCACCCAGATTATATAGCGAATACATTTTATTTTCAGAGTCTTTTAGTTCCTCCAAAATGGTGAAAAGCGTATCAGTTACTGGGATTTTGGTTTGAGTTTTTTTGTTTGGTTGGTATGTGTATATGCATACATACATATCTTCCTGGAAAATTTATTGCTGAATCCCCTTGTTTCATTAACTAAGATCATTAAGACATTAGTTCCTCTCTAACTGGCAGTGTTCCAAAACCAGAATATACACAATGTCTAGGACAGTTTCATTTTGTAATCTGCATGATACAGTATATTAATTTTCAGGATTTATAACAAGAAAAGTGAAGTCATACTAAGTACAATAGGTGTAACTATTTTCTGCGTGGAAAATATGTAAAGAGCAGCAGAAGCAGTTTTGGGCTAATAATCGTCTATAAGGCTATAAGCTTGGCAAGTGTCACTTAGGGACAGAAAAGGACAGTAATCTTGAAAAGGTCTTTGCCGTTCCTTAGGCTTAAGTGGATTGATGAGAAGCAGGAAGCTTAAAGCTAAGACATATATGCAGCAATACCAATAATTATTTATTTATATATTCGTTTATATCACCCTGTATCCATCTACAACCATGGTGACAGTATTGTGTAATTCTGTAAAAATAACCAATAATCTTTGCATCAATTCCGTACGGTCACTACTGTCCACTGCCATAAAGTCACCTTGCCTTGGTTTAAAGTACGTTAATAAAAAGCTTTGCCCTGTGATTTCCAGCTCCCCAAATAAGGATACTCATTAGGGTGACCAGATGTCCCGTTATTAAAGGGACAGTCCTGTATTTAAGCCCTCCTGCAGGTGTCCTGACTTTTTCTTAAAAGTGGGCAAATTGTCCTGTATTTTCTGTCTCCCCCTGATCAGTACTGGTGGTGCGTCCTTCTGCTGGCTGGATCCCTGCTCGCCAGCCGCCCGCCCACCAGCAGTGAGTGGGAGGGTCCAGTGTACAACGATGGGGGTGGGTGTGCAAGGCTGGTGGTGGGGCAAAGCTGCAGTGCGTGGGGCTGGCCACTCCCCCTGCTGCTCCGTCAGCACAGCCCCCACTGCATGACAGCTCTCAGCCAGCAGGGCCTTACCTCCTGGCCCGTTTCTGGCCAGCGCTGGCTGCACACTGCGGCCGCCAGTGAGTGCGGGCAGCTGCCAGGCAGCGGCTGGTTATGTGTCACCTCTGCTGCCCACTCATTGGCCCCTTACATGCTCCCTGCTTTGCCCCTTCACCCCCCCCAGCCTCGCTGCTCCCCCATGTCCCCCCCAGTGGGCCGCATCCCACTCCCAGCAGCTGTGCGGAGAACCAGCTCCCGATCGGAGCGCTCAGTTCACCAGCAGTTTGGCCAGCAGGCTCCTTCCTTCCCCCACTGCCTCTGTCTGGGCCAGCCCCCCGGGAAAGCCCAAGACCCTCCAGCCCGGGGCGCTGGTCAGGAGAAGCAAAGCCCTGCATGTGCCAAAGCCCCGCACAGCACTGGCACAGGGAAGCCTCTCCACCCCTCAGCTAAGCTCTGGAGTGGTGCGGGGAAAAACGATTTCCAGCCTGTTCGCAGCCTGACCCTGCAGGCTCCATAGCAGCCCCCCGGGCAGGGGCTTAGCACCCTCTTCACCTGCCCCCCCACTGCACTGGGTCCTGCCCCCAGGCAATGCGGGGCTGCTCCGTCCCCTAGGAACCCTCCGCTGCTGAGCCACCTCTTTGGCCGGGTTCGCTGAAGCCCCTGCAGTCACATTCCCTGGGCCCTGGTGCACAGTGCATCCTTTGGGCCTAACCCCTTTCTGCCAGCACTGTAGCCGGGGGACAGGAGGCGGCTGGGTTTTGTCGGTAGTCAGCAGCAGCCTGGAGGTGTTAGCTGGAGGTGTTAGTGTGGGCAGGAAGGAACAAGCTTTTTCCAGCCACACGGGGGTGGGGGGGCGGGCGGGGGAAGAGATGAGCTCTGCAAAGACACGGGCCAGGTCATCCCTTCCCTTCCCCCTCCTGCCCTGTGTCTGGAAGCAGCTCCCGTCTCTCCCCTCTCGCACAGTGCCAAAAGGCTGCTGCTGGCCACGTTTTGGTGTGAACCCTGGCAGAAATCTGGGGAGGGGGAGCATGTGACCCTGCATACCCCTCCCCACCACCACATTGCCTTGGGAACATGCCCCCCTACCTGCACCAGGAGAGGCAGGTCGATCCCAGGGGCCCAGCCAGGCATGGAGGGCAGAGAGTGCCGGGCAGGGAGGGTCGGCTTGGTCAGTTACCCCCACTCTGTGAGTGGTTTACAGGAGTGTGTGCATGTCACCTCTCCCCATGTGAACCCTAAGCCTTTAAAGATAAGAAGGTAAATAAAAAGAATCCAACTACACAGTATTTCTTTTTAACAGGGGCTCAGTCAAGTTGATATTAATTTGAACCTTTGTGCTGCATAGTTCTGATTGATTGCCATTGAATTTGCTTGAGTACAAGTAATTTTACCAGCATAGGGAAATATGGTCATCCCGAATACTGATGGGCCTGCCAGATGAAGGTTGTTCCATAGATGAAGGATGTACTCAAACAGGAATATTCTGCCACAGCCCTGAAGAACAGTAAATGAAAACTTTGGCCTAGAGATCGTTACCTCCTGCTCCAACTGCTTTGTGCTGCTCCATTAGCACAAAGGAGCTGAAACGTCAGCAGATACAGCCAGCTGGTTATTTTTGGAGTATGCTGGTGGCATTCCCTTAGTCCTCTAGTGGCAGAGGGCTGGCACAGCAAGCCCTAAGCCACCTCTCTTCCTGGCTCTGGCATGTCAGGGCCCTAGCTAGAGTTCTACTGTACTTTGATGATTTCTCAGCCATGGAACAGCTCCTGGAGGACTGTTGCAAATGGTTCAGTTTAGTGCACCATAAGGCTGTTTGGAATTGGGCTGGGAACTGAGCAAACCCTGACAATCCCCAATACAAGGGTGGATTGAGGAAAGATGGCATAAAGCCATCTTTGGCCCCTTTCCTCAGTGGTGACAAGCACTGCTTTAACACAACTAACAATCTAGCCCTCTAACTCATCACAGTAACTGTGAAAATACTAAGAAACATAATACCTAGAGTTAATTTTTACTATGGAGTCCCTACTTCTGTCAAAACAGCCATCCCCACCTCCACTCAATCTGAGACAGATCTTACAGGGGACACAAAGGCAGCAGAGCAGGTCTAACAATCAGTAAGACTGAAGACTTGTGAGACTGAAACAACAGCATAATAGCATAAGCAGTGGGGTAACCGGAGAAAAATACTCTTCCTAATACCTCATGGGGAAAATGTGTGGAAGTCCACATAATTTCTATATATGTTTCTTTGTCAACTCTAAACATATGCCAGTCTCATGTTTATCCTGTAATGTTGTGTGGGGATCTGTTGCATTTCCTGTTTTCCAAAAACTTTTTTAACATGAGATATATGAGTGTGTATGTAGTTAAGCCCCGTGACTGTGTTAATTGTTTTCATTCCCACACTGCTAAATACGCATAATGTTTCCCCTTGGGAATGAAACCAGTTAAAGAATAATATTTCTGTGGTTTTCATTAGCTCTTCTTAGTTGTTTGTGCCCTATCCCCATCCAACTTCTGCCCCTGTTCCAAGGTATCAATTGGTCTTTAATTTTTCATTGGTAACAATTGTTACTCAGACAACTCCTCTCTTATCACCTCTTCCAGATATCATATGCCTGATTCTCCTCTCACTTTCCCCCATGTAAATCAGAACTTCATTGAAAAATGAGTTACACTGGTGTTAATGGAAAATCCGATCCATCATCTTTGAAGTCCAGCAAAAGGGAGGCAGATTACATTGTGGACACAAAGAAGATTAAGGAGGACTGGTGGCAGCTATCAGTTGTCTGAACGTTCCCTAGGAAAATCTATATTAGGAAGCTTTAGGACCCAGGAAAGGAGACTGGAAATTCTAATGATGAAAAACAGTGTATTATCACATGTAAATTGTAGTTAATGGTGCATATACCTTTCCATACCGGTGTCGATTACTACAGATTAAGGTAAGTTTAGAGAAGGGATCGAGTTCAAGTATCCAGTATGACTCCTAATATGTTCGGAAAGCTTGCAAATGAGGGTTCCCTGTAAGGTGCATGCCTGCACTGGCACCCTCCATACAGCATTCAGAAACTGCTGCTCAGCAAGGTCTGCTGGCTGGTGCAGCTGGACAGTGGGAGTTTGGATCCAAGCTCCCTTTTTCTCTCTCTGAGCAGGGAGAGCAATGGGAACTTAGATCAAAGCTACAGCTCCCCACTCGGCCCTCAGTGTGTGCCCTGTCTCTCACAGCAGCGCCCCACTGAGTGTGTGAAGGGAGGTAGTGTGAAGATCTCACATTTCCTCCCACCCACCAGGCCTGAGAGAGAGCAAGATCTCTGTGGGAGGGAAGGGAGGCATTTTGATAGCAGAGGGATCCAGGGGCCATTGCTCCTTTAAGAGGAGAGAACGAGGAAGCAGGGACAGTGTGCATGGAGATAAATGGGATGAGCAAGAGGGAAGAGGGGGGGGATGTGATCAGCACAGGGGAGAGAATAAGATGAGAATGAGGGAAGGAGAAAGAATAAAACAAGGAAGATATATAGATAATAGAATGGGAAGAAGGAAGAGGGGAAGAGATAGGATCAACAAGGGAAGAAGAGGGTAAAGAGGGAACAAGTTGCATAGGAAGAAGTAAGTGAACGAGAGAGGAAGAGGGAGTATAGGGAAAGGATACTGGATTAGGAGAGAGAGTGAAAAGGGGAGTGAGAGAATGAATAGGGGGTAGAGAATAGGTGAGAGGCAATGTAAGTGAGAAGGAGAGTAATTGCAGGAGGCAAGAGGGAGGTGAGGACAGGAGGAATTGGAGGAGAAGGAATGAGGAGAGTTAACTGAAGTTCATGGGATTTTTTCAACTTTCAGAAAAATGATAGAATTCTAGTTTGGGATGAAAGTTTGTATTGTTTCTTATTTTATTCAAACTGAGTCATGTGTTCCTGACTGACTACAGCCATGAATTTGGCTAAAGGTTTGCTACAAATCACATTATACTGGAATGAATCCACATGTTAGCTCAGATCTAAGGGGGGATATGATAGAGGTCTATAAAATCATGACTGGTGTGGATAAAGTAAATAAGGAAGTGTTATTTACTCCTTCTCATAACAGAAGAACTAGGGGTCACCAAATGAAATTAATAGGCAGCAGGTTTAAAACAAACAAAAGGAACTATTTCTTCACAAAACGCACAGTCAACCTGTGGAACTCTTTGCCAGAGGAAGTTGTGAAGGCCAAGACTATAACAGAGTTCAAAAAAGAACTAGATAAGTTCATGGAGGATAGGTCCATCAATGGTCATTAGTCAGGATGGGCAGGGATGCAAAATCATGCTCTCAACTGGTGTCCCTAGCCTCTATTTGCCAGAAGCTGGGAATGGGTGACAGGGGATGGATCTCTTGATGATTATCTGTTCTTTTTCTTCCCTCTGAAGGCTAGATGACCATTGGTCTGACCCAGTATGACCGCTCTTATGTTCTCAGCAGTGTTCTCATTCTATGTCCATGCAATAAAGGACAACTCTGGGGTCATGTCCCTGGTCACAAAGACATCCACCATAGAGAGCTAAAGAAACCTCAAAGATAGAACCCAATGTCCCAGTACCCGCTAGAGAGGAGAGAAGTTCAAAGGACAGACTGTCACTTCTCTAGACCATAGTGATCACCTGTATGTATATGCTGCATTGAAACCATTTACTGTAAAGCCATCTGTAGTTATTGCAAAACATGAAATACTGGACAAAGGGGGCAAATATTGGCCAAAAATAAATACATAAATAAATTTAAAAAAAAACTGGGTCCAACCATTATGTAGCTGGCAGCAAAAATAGTGCAGGTCACTGTAATTGGCTGCTCCTTGCTGAAAATTAAATCAGGGAGATAGAGGTGCCCAAGGACACAGGGGTAGATGTCATCCAAAACTACCTGATTCTGAGTCTGAACTCTATTATAACTTCTACTGTGTAGTCAGAAGGCAGATCTCTACATTCGTTGACAGATATATTTGAGAGAGAGTTTAACATTTCACTAGTTGGGTTGCAAAGGCTGGTATAATGGAAAATGAAAATGTCCTTGGGGGTGGTGTACTCTCGCAAACCCCAAACATTCAAAAATCATGAGTCAGACCCCCTAAAAATTAGCTTAAAAATCATGTGTCAGTGAAATGGTGAATTTATGCATATACAACCAACTGTTTCAGTGTGGTATGTGTCCTTCATTAATATCTGGTCTACAGTTGGTAACAGTCAACTGCTACCAACTACAATAATTACTCCTTTGCCTCAAGTGGACAAGGTCTGTGCTGCAGTGCTGAAGATCCAGAATTCAAACCTTGTTGAAGATGCTTGATTGGGGGTTGTTACATTTGCACATAACAGATTTCCCCCCCTCCCCTTTAAATAAACTTAGGAAGTTATATACAAAAAACAACATTAAAAGAATGTTAAGGTTGTAAAGTCAAGTACTCAAAAGTTGGGAAATGGCAGAATTAATTCTGTCAAATCCTAATTTTTGAGGGCTTAATTTTGCAACTTTAATACCATTATATGTTGTGTGTGTAATACTTCTAAGGGTCTGTGTCAGCTTGCACTTGGAAGACAAAAACTCTCTTGGTAAATGACCATTGCAGAAATCCACTGAGATTTTTAATCACAATCTGTTTCAAGCAGTGTCATTATCCCTACCTTGCCAATGGTGCCACACTGGGGAAAAAATAATCTTCAGTGTGGCAGATTCTTCTTACATTGATCCAGGAACTGAGCCACTTGTTCCATCTTCTACACAAGTGTCAGTGAAGTGAGGGAGGGCTCATCCTTGGGGACACTGATGTTAAAATGTCACTTAGAGGGAAAACACATGCTCCAGTGAAAACAGGAGAGAGAAACTAATGGGTCTGGGTGGCCAAAAGATTGATGTTATTTGAGTGTTGAAGGCACAGGTCCAAAATGTGATTTATTTATTTTTTTGGCCCTCCATATTACATCTTCTATCACTGCACACAGACGTGTCTTGTAGTAGGAAAAGACAAAACTGTTTGGATAAAATCAGACCTGATCTGCAGTTTCCTACAAATCAGAAGTCAAAGGTTAATTGTTTTCACTTCCTGGTTTTGACCAGAACAGGAAGTACCAAAAATAGAGTGAGAGGCTGTTTTTGTAGAATTTCATTCTCTGCAGATTCTTTCAGTACTAGAAAGTATAGAAAATTCATAAGAAAGTTGGATCTTGTCAGATTACCAGGTCTTCCAGGTAAGATTGGTTTGGATGTAATCATGTTAAGGAGCTAAATTTTGGCTGTTTCTCTGAACTAAATACAACTTCCAAAAGAGCTGAAGGCTGACCCTCACTATTAATTATAAGACACTATTACACTCTGTGAGGCAGCAGAGAAACTTCCGTCCAGCACAGCGGGGGTTAAAGAAAACCTTAAGGTTCAGCTAGCCCCACCCCGCTATACTTGCAGCCAATGCCAGGCCTCGAGGGGGAAGAAAAGAAGGGAGTTTGGCTCAGTTGGGAGCTGGCTGGTGAAGAAGCAGGAGCTCTCTGTCTCCCTGCCCAAAGGGACGGCTTAGCAACCTTCCAGTTAGCGCAGCCACTGGAGGCAAGTAAGGCTTCCCCTGCTAAGGGGAGCCTGCAGATAAGCCCCAACTGCAGGGCAACTGGACTAGCGGGGCCACACCCCAAACTAAAGAGACTTGTAGGAAGTAGTCCATGGAAACCAGTCTTGACCCCCACACACACACACAAGGAGGGAGACCCATCTCCCCTGTTTAGGGGTTGAACTACACAGGGTCCTGGGCTGGGACCCGTTGGAGAGGGAGGGTCCAGGTCCCCCTACTATCCCCTCTGGCCGTACAGACCGCAAGACCAGCTCTCTAGCCACTAGATCACCCGGCCACAGAAGACCCTTTTATACACTCCCTGTCTTACAACCTAATATTAGACTACACCCACAAGGTTTTTGCTATCATACAATCAACAGTTCTATGTTTAACTATCATTATTATTATTCATTTTAGTTAGTCTTTTTTCTGTACAAGATACAAATAAAGACAAAGTCCCTTCCCCGGGACCTTACATCTTAGAACATAAACAACAATGGTATTATGGACAAAGACAAGTACCTGTAGGATAAGGGAGTAGTGTCTTGTGTTGTTCAATAATATTGTACTCTCAAGCTGACAGCATGAACATCATTGTCTTTTCTAAGGTATATATTTATCAACAGTGCTACAAACACACTCCTATCAGGTGAAAAGTGTTGTGTTCTTATGGACAAAGAGCAGAAATGCATAAGGTGCTATACAGTCCTCATTTTGTACTCAAGATTCTTGAGAACAAGACTCCTTGTTCTCGTCCAGGTGAAGGAGGACTCTTCATGGCTCTTCAAGAAGCTTTAATATGCTCAGTTTTTATTTGAAAACTAGTTTTTCATTCTAGTGTCTCAGGAAGGTGATCCAAGATGGCAGGCAGGTGGAGCATGTTGGCGACTTTGTAAGAGCTATGGTGAAAGATCTTGCAGGACCGGTAGGCCTACTACATTTTTAAGATGATGGCATAGTAGGAGAAGACCTAACTCAGATTTGGTTGATAGACCAGAAGATCCTGCAGAGTCTGTATGAGTGGAACCCACATTAACTTTCTCTTAGTGCAAGTTAACCTCTTTCATTATATTTGAGAGTGAGATTGAGTTTAGTTCCACACTAAAATGCCAAGGCGCTTGTTTGATGAGGCTTTACTAGGTTTTATATCACTACCATGCAAAAAAGAGAAATGTGTGGAAAATTGAAAAGACATGGCATGAAATCCCTGCTCCACTGAGAATTCCCATTGAGTTCAATGGGACCACGATTTTAGCTATGGTGTTCTTGATAATGGGTGTGTCCAATATGTCTAGGAGGCTGCAAACATACATTTTGAACCCAAAGAAAGCATACCGGAATATACCACATTATGTACTCATGCTCTTAAACAACCCAAGGCATAAGATTATAGAATGATTTGTGCTAATAGCTCATATCACAAACAAACCCAAAGCGTGGATATGCATTTGTGGGTGAATGCTGTCTTCACAAGGGGATATATCAAAACATTAAATCCAAATATCCTGAACTTTGGAAAGGTTTAGATTCTGATCCAGATTTTGTACTTCCATGTTTGGGATTGTTCAGAACCAGGGCTCAGACCAATCTGCAGCTTCCAAGCATGCAGGAGAAGGTTATGTCACTTCTGAAGCACTGCTGCAAGTTGTGAATGACGTATGAAATGAAAAATCTATGTCTCATGCACAGTCAATACAGGCAGTACTGTGCAGTCCCTGATGTGCTTTGCTGCTGCTGCTGACATAGACAAACAATACTCAGCTTGGTTAGAAACCAGGAAATCTCCACAAATATACAAGTTTAAGATTAAAAAAGCCAAATGACCAAAATATGTTATGGTTTTAATTAGCTAGAGCCTTCAGAGAGAGAGAGAGAGAGAGAGAGAGAGAGTACTTTTACAAAGACATAAGCCCTGCACTCATGCTGCTTCCGCAAACCACCCAGCATGGTGTATTTTTGCAATTAAAAGTGGGTTTCAGTTGGACAGGCTTTGGAGGAAGGAAGGCTCACTCACCACCACAGTCCCTGTGGCCTGTCCAGATTTTTCACGGCAGCCTTGAACCTGATTTGTCAGTAGCAAATCAGCGCTGTGGTAGTTTAAGAGCTCCCCTATCCTGGAGCTTCTGAATATCCCCAACTTGGAAGATACAGGAAAGTTTTTTGAAGATAACTTGAGGGTGCCATGCTGGAACACTGAACCTCAATAATAACTGGTAAGACTGAGACTTCATTCTTAGTTCTCCATTAATACACTAAAAATTGATCAAGCTTTCTGCCATCTTAACCCCAATATATAGCAACTTCTCCTAGATGAGTGGCAATATTTTCTGCAAGTCACTCTGGGAGTTGGAACCTTTTCATGGGGAAGATGCCTGGGAAGGTATCCTGTGGGGGAGTTGCCCTCACAGTTTTTTCAAATTCTTCCATCAACGGATACGGAGATCCAAGTCTCTTTGTGCTACTCCCAGCCCCGTGCCGGCTATTTTAGCAGCATGACTATACATAAGCTGTGCTGAGAGGGCTTCTCCAGGCAGCATCTACCTCTGGACTGCCCCTTTTATAAGAGGTAGATACTAGCTGCACAACACAGAATGGGGAGCTAATCCAGGACTCCCAAGTTATGTGCATCCCTCAGATACATCCCTGTCCTTCCTCTCTCTTCACATGGAGATTCCAAGGCCCACACAAAGCTCTTCCGCAGCTCACAAGGGCAGTGAAGTGATGTGAAGGCTGATACCCGGGCCCCTGCATGGTTTGGCAGGGGGCAGGAGATCCAAGCATGGAGGGTTCATCTGCTCATGGAGCTAAAGGCCACAATCTGGCCTTTGATGACCTGTGCCTATAGTTCATTACCCACCTGTTCCAACAAATCAAAATGATTTAAAATATCAAAACACTGCCATATAATTAGCAGAAGAAAGTCAGTATTTCTACTGTAAGGCTTGATTAAATTAGCCATTTATGGATTTCAGAAAGAAAGAAAGAAAGACTAAAGTGTTTTATAGTGTAGTTAAAAAAATCATTGAATGATTCCTTCATGTTGAACATTTCCTAATGTCAGAAGCAGGGTGGATGACACAGAAATCATAAATCCAATAGATAAGTGTTAAAAATCACTTTAGTCTGCCAACTTACTAGAAATTCAATAGTATGGCATGGTAGAATTTATATGTGTGTATAATATATGTGTAAATTATATATATGTATGTGCCTATATACTGATTCTCAACTGTGTGTAGTTGAGTGTAAAAGAACCATTCCAATTTGGTAGCAGTGTACATCCACTTGGTAAAGGTGTCAATGACTAAACAAGGCAGTGAAGTGGGGTGGAAGGGTGTGGGTGGAATCTTATGACCTGATCCTGCTCACACTGAAATCAGTGGCAAAATTGCCATAGACTTCAGTGGTGAATAATCTAGTCCTTAATACACAGGCACGAGGGATAGAGCCAAAGTTCAGAGTGAACTTTTAACAGTATATATTCCAACAAGAAGCCACACTCAAAATTCAGGAAATGCCAGAGGTAGGCAGGGAAAGAGAAAAATATTAGAGATGGACCCAAACTAACTGAAACCCAATAGCCAACACCCTGAAAACTTTGGAGAGGTGGTTTGAGATCCAGACTGAGGGGCCAATCACAACTGCAGCTCCTACACTCTCCTGTGCAAGAAAACATCTCTGGGCTAGCACCAAACCCCAAACATAAGCCACCCCAAAAGCTGGGGCAAAGGATTGGAAGGAGGCAGGGCCAAGATAGAGCAGTCTAGTGAAACAGGGGAGAACATGGTTCATGCTTCTAAGACCATAAGAACGGCCATACTGGGTCAGACCAAGGGTCCATCTAGTCCTGTATCCTGACTTCCAATAGTGGCCATCCAGATGCTTCAGAGGGAGTAAACAGAACAGGGTAATTTATTAAGTGATCCATCCTTTGTCGTCCAGTCCCAGCATCTAGCAGTTAGAGGTAAGGGATAATACAGCAGGTATTCTCCCAGGGAGCTCCAGAAGGCATCATTCCTCCCTGTGCCCAATGTCTCCCAGAAGCCCCCTGAAGAGTGGTGCAGCTGTAAGCCACCTTCAAGTTCAAGCCTGTGCTTTAATGCCACAATCAGTACCATAATGGGATAAATCAGAACCCCAAATCCAAACACTCCCAGATACACATTTTGCACCTTAGTCTCATCTCTGAGGTATAGATGTAGTTTTGTATATAGTTATACAAAAACCCACCACCTAGTGTTTCATCCAACAGACATTATGCAGCTCCTCCACAGATGGGAGATTTTATATCGTTCAGCAAATGGATAGCGCTAATCCCATTCAGACCCTCTTCAAGCCCTCTCCAGGCCCATTATGGCCACAAAGGGTGCAGAGGTTACTATCGCCCCCTGGGGAGTAAGAAGTTCCACCCTAGGAAAGGAAGCTGGCTTGGAAAGGCCTGATTTTCCTTTATGTACCTGAGGAGGGAAAAGCAACCCCATTTTGGAGCTGGGAACATCCTCCATTCTGCATAGTTCAAGAGGCTTCCCATTTCTGTGTCCTGCACAGCAATTGTAGGCTGAATAGGACCCTGAGTGGCTAAAGCACAGTATTTCTTTATTTTCTTACATTTCTTTTTACTTCACCCGTCCCATTTAATGTTGTATATTAACTCCCTTTTTTTACCTCACATAGTGGGACTTCTGAGAGGTATGAAATGACAAAATACAGCTCTGTTTTCTATTCGAGTTCTTTCTCTATATACTCCTCTAGTGTCTAACTCTGCTTCCAACTCCATCAACATATCCAACAGAGCCTCGGGCAAAGCTGGAAAAAACACCCAGCGCATTCAATTTACAAACAGAAATAAACACCTTTTCAGCAGGTTCTACATAATCACTAAACAAAACCAGGAGGAAAAAAAACCACAAATTTTTGATGTAGTTTCTGTACTGCTGTGACCCTGTATTTTCTTGAGGAAATAACACTATTACCTAAAGATGTCTAGCACTGGGATCTCAAACAGCATCACAATTTCCTTTCTTGTTTACTAAAAAACTAATATTTTGGCTTTTGTGTCACACCTAAGCATATTGCTTCGATATGTTTGTGCACAGAGAGCTGCATTCTATTCCCCTGTTCTACAGGGAGAGCACAGCTGCTCTCTCTAAGGATCATACCTGAGCCATGCACTGAGAAGAAAGCCATTTCACGGTGCCAGGTATTCTCAGCTCAAATGATACCGAGACTGGCAGAGACTGAGAACTTTGTGGAACAGCAGCAGAGTGGGTGAAAATGAATCAGATATGAAAATGTCTGAAGCAATAAATTAACACACAGCAGGGGGGTGATAGCTTAATCCTGTCTAGTCCAAACAGTACCTGACACCCATTATTGTTATAGGAGGTGGTACACTGTAATGGTACTGGAGCGAAAATGATCATTCCCAAATGATTTGAAACACTGCAATAGGTATGTAATGTGATTCCGTGAAGGCACATATAAGGGATTTTATAGTATTTGTATGCAGGTTAGCCTGTCAATGTACTTCTCTGTCATGCTGGACCTCTTTTGTTTTGGTTAACCTAAAGAGTAGGTATTTAAAATATAATTAGAACTTATAAAATAATGGCTATTACTGCATGATATCTTATAAAAACTAACCATTGCCATTCTTCTAACTCCTGCAATTATATACACAATATTCATATAAAACAGAAGATTCCATTTCTGTCTGGCTACATTTCTTTTAAAGAATCTATGTGAAAAAAACATTAGACAACTAAGATTATATATATAAATAAATGAAGATGATATAAAATATCAAGCATCTAACACTATTTGTCTTCACAATTACTGGACAATAACAGCAAGTAACTGCAATGGCTATTGAAACTAATACATTTAAAAAAAATCTATTTAAAAACTTTCAGTGTAACTGACAAATATCTCAAGTGGTTTTGTTCCAGGAAAATAACATCAGCCTGCTATTTAGCACTGATGGCAGGTGAACAAAAATATGTTATAGCCAAGAACTTTATTGCAAAATAAGTTAGGAAATATATTTGATTGCTGTTTTTCCCTAATACTAGCCAAAAATCTGCTTTCAGCTACACTCATGTAAATTCAGAATAACTTCATTTACTTTAGCAATTTCTAGAATGCTCAGTGTACTTATTTTCAGCTGCATCTTATGCGGAGGCTGAACAAACTAGGGGGGCACTTAGCTACATTCCCTGCCTTTTCCTTCATGGATCCTGCGCTAAGCACAGCTCAGCAGGAGCCAAGGATTGTGGCTCCAAATTTGAACATGACTTCATCCACATTAGGTTTGGCTATTGTTAATATAGTTCTTGTCAGCATTACACCTCAATAACTTTTCAGAGACTGGGTTGCCTTTCCTCAACCTCAAGTACAAACCACAGCATTTGGATACAGAGACTGAAATACCTCCTGACCCATTCAGTGTTAGGATTATGAGCAATTACAGCATAATGTGGATGAGCTATGGTGACAGCATATCCTATCTGCCTAAAGATTTGCTGACACCGAGGAAAACCGGATAAATTCATTAGTGCAGTGGAGAAGAGTACGAGGAGGTTTTTTTCTTCCTTATATGCCTATGGCCGGGGCACTCACAGCTAGTACTTTGGGGTTGAATGTCCTCCAAAATGGCTAAGTAAGGATCAGGAGGAGGCAGAGCCCTGGCTCCACAGTCCCAGCACCATTTCAAGTCAACTGTGGTTGTTAGAAGCAGTAGGTTGCCCCAAAGGGATGGTGCAGTATGTGGGCTCCTTCTGTATGCAGCCAAGCACAGGGCTGTGCCACAAAAGCACAGTTGATGCCTTAGCAAAAGGGCAGTTTTGAACATCTCCAGAAGACAACTATGATGGTATTTTAACAATGACCTAAACATGGCGGGTTTGATTCTCCACCGCTTGCAGCTTGTGTGTAGTGATTCACACCTGTGAAAAGTGAGTCCAAGCTGGGGATAAGTGCTACTGATATGGTGGCTTTTTTATACTCAGGTACCACAATATCATCTACCTTATGTGAAGTAATAATAACGAAATATAATTCACCTACAGTACCTTCATTTCCAAGAATTTGCCTTTGTCTTCCTGCACTGACATCAAACTTCATGAATTAACTGGCCTGTGCCATAACTCATGCATGCAAATACAATATAATCTCTTGGATATAAGCAATATTAGCCAGCAATGCTTATCTTATCACGCAGTTAGAGAGATTTTACTAGTTAATTAAGATTTGTTTTCTAAAAAATTTTTCAGGCAGTTTGGGATGTAGCTCTTTTGTCAGTTGGCTGGGAAAATCATGATGTATATGCTGTATAAAAATGCCAAAATAAGAAATGTTAGACTGCAGTAGGTACGGTAGTAAATCTTTTTTGTAATCCTAACTTCATATTTCCATGGAATTGTTCCTCTTGAGCTGTTCAGACAGTTGAAGTATTTGAGTATAGTTACATATGCTTTGCTATTGCTAACAGCCTAAAGTTAGTAAACTTAAGCACACACAGAGTACAAAGTTTGCCGTTGGCACTCCTCAGGCTGCAGAATATTACAGAGCACCTTATATAGTGCTTGCTTTCAAAATTTCCTTTGCACTTTGTTTACTATATATTCCAATAGTGTAATATTAAACAAAAACAGTGTGTCCTGTGCCAGAATGATTGATTACTACACCGTGGCAAGGTCACCTCCTAGGAACAGGCTGAGTGCAGTAAGGGCTGTCTGACTCATACAGTTAACACTATATCCGCATTGTATGAATGTCACCAGCAATCCAGTGATTTATTGCTTGGAAGGCGCTGTTCAATTTTTTCTGCCTGACCAAATTGCACATTCCCTAGAAAAAGAAGCAAAAATATTTCAGCACATGGATTATCCCAAGTCCTCATTTCTCCCACTAGGTTCAGTGAGTCCTTTCAAAGATGCTGATCATCAAAACCTCATATTTTCACTTTCTTTTCCACCTCCACTACCCCTCTGCTGCCAGATATTTGGCAAAAATGATTATTACACTAATGAAAAGGTGCAGCAGGAGATTTTTAATCAGATTTTGGTAACATCTGTGGGCCAGGAATAAGGGCAGCTGTATGTTCTGTTTCTTAATTTTAGCAAGATTTACTCTGGATATAAAATGTTAGCCTCAGGGAAAATTTAACCAGCTTAAAAAAAAAAAGAAAAGAAATGATAGTGTTCCAGAAACTACCTAACTAAAACTGTTTGAGAACAGTGACTGAGATTAATCCCCTTTGCTTTTGAGATATTTTTACTTTCTGATAACGATGTAATTGTAGACTGAGAGACATTATTTTTAAAAAAAATATTAACATTCCAACAGTTCTGAGCATCATAGACAAATCTGTCCCTGCTGCAGCTGCACAGAAAGCAGATGAGATGCATCAGGCAGGAATCTGGCCCAGTATTTTTAGAACACATACCATAAGTGTATATTTTTAGATATGAATACAAGAAAAAGATGTGGATACAGCTTAGGCCCTAAACGCACCAGAATTCAGTGGATAGGAAACTGAACTGGATGTCAGGAAAACTGGGTTCAATTTCTGACTCTGCCGCTGGCCTGCTTTCTGACTTTGGGCAAATCACTTAAGGTATGTCTACATTACACACTAAGCCCAGTCTCTGACTTAGTTTTGAGCTCAAGCCGCTCTTCCGTTCACACACAAATCAGTCTGACCTGGGACAGCAAGCACTCAGGACCTGGGTCCTAGGTCCTGCTGCTGTGACTCAGGTCCAAGCCATGTCATTTTGCAATGTGGACACAGCTCAAGCCGTAGACCCAAGTCAGAATGTCTGTGCAGTGCAGTATGGATGAGACAGGGTCCAGCAATTGTAAGTGCGGATTTACAATGCTGCATGGATGCAAGTCCAGGTCCCACAGACTCAGATTTACAATGCAGTGTAGACATGCCCTTACAGCCAGATTTCAAAGTTATTTAGGTATCTAAAGGATCAGAAAGGTGACTAGTGAGATGTTCAAAAGCACCAAGATGCCTAACTCCTACTTGAAAATCCCACTGGACATGTATCTGTAGAGCCCCATGAAATGCTTTTGACTTTGTATAAATTTTCATTTTTGGGAGGAGGGAGAATTTCATGTTATTTAATTTTATGCATTTTATCCTCAGGTGGTGGTGGGTGTGGAACAAGACCTCGGAGGCTGAAGGAAGGAAAGACCATGGGAAGGGGGTGTCCTGGGGGACAGGTGTCAGGTCCTGATGTCAGGATTGCAGAGCAAGTCCACCCCACACTCACTCTGCAGCAGCAGCAGCTCCAGTCCCGCAGGGCTGGGCCCAGCTCCAGGCCCAGCTCTGGGCATTGCAGGGTCGCAGCACCACTCAGGTATGGCCCAGCCATCCCTCCATCATGACGACAGTGGGGCAGCCAGGCCAAATTTGAGTGAGGTGTTTCAACCTAGCTCATGGGGCCACAATGCCATTCACTCAAATTTGGCCTCACCACTCTTCCATCATGACAGAGGTTTGACTGGGCCAAACCTGGTGGTGCTGTGACCCCATACGCCAGGTTGCACTGCCCGCGGTGGGGAGCGGGGCCCAGGCCTGCAGGGCAAGAGCCACCGGAACTGCTGCTGGAGGGTGAGTTTTCCATTTTATTCTGTTTGATACGTTGTTTTTCATTTTATTTTGCGTTATTTCACACTTGTGTAAAACAGGGGGCTCTATGTATCCACATCTTTAGGCACCTAAATAGCTTTAAAAATCTGGCCTTCAACTCTGTTTCCTCCCCCATCTTTTGTCAACCTTGTACATTTAGGCCCCAATCTTACAAAGGAAAAAAAAAAAGATAAACAGACAACATTGCATGTGGGGTTAATATGACTCCTTACGCCAGTGTCCAATAAAAAATGGCTAGTTAATGTATCCTAGCAACCGCTACATAATATGGCATTTGACACTGCATCTAGTGAACTGTGTGTGAAACCTCCACTGAAATATCAGATTGGGACTTTTGAACCCATTACAATTAAACAATTACTGTTCTTCTGTTCTACTGTTATGACAGTAATTGTACCTTTGGAGCCAGTCAGAACAGTTTCAGTGAATGTGCATGAGAAACCCCCATTATCTATCATTCTTTTACAGAAATTCATCAGAAAATCCTGTGCATGTAAACATTACCAAATCTTCAATTAGTTCAAAATCCACAGTTCAGGACTGACAGTAGGTACTATTTTGTGACACACTCTGAAATCTCAACAATGTCTTCAGGTTTTTAGCCCCAGGACTACCATTTACCCCAATTATTTCCCCATGCTCCTATTTATGTCTGTGTGCTCCTTTGGTAATTTAAGTGTGGCTGGGGGAAAGCACCACATGAATATCTACATGGGATGACCATCACTTGCTGGCATAAGTATATAATCACACAGCAGTGAGACACATCACTTCTGCTCTTGGATCCCAAATGCCTCGTTTCTACAATGAGTTCATTCTTTATTGACCCAGCTAATTTTAATAAAACATAAGTAGAAGTTCTTTGAATGGAACACAAAAGTGAACAGCATCGGTTTAACAAAGCCCAGGTATCTTCAGCTCAGGGTGAGTCAGATAGCTTAACCTACTTAGCAATAGGAGGAAGCAAGAAAATTTGCGAGAGCAGGAAGAAAGGGGATTAACAGGATTTTATGAATTTCTCATTACTTTTTTTTTTAAATGGAGGATGTCAGTACTAAATGACTTATACAAATTTTCCCAGGAAGTGTCACTGCTTTTGAGTGGTGGACAAGTTAGGTCAGTACTAGCATATGATGTCAAAAGTTTGCCGCCCCTACAAATGCCTGTCTGAAAGAGGCATATTTTGTGACTGCTGACATGCAAAATTCTATACCAGCTCCATTACTGAGCACAAGTGACTATTATAATACCTCCTATTCTAATTGATATCTTCCATAGTTTCATAACTAATGACGATTAATATTAATATCTAGGTATACAGATAAAAGCTAATGCAAAAATATATTGCAGTACACTTTCCTTTGGGAACTGATTGTGCCATTAAGGCATAGTCCGGAATAGAGGTTGATGTGCCCTGGGGGTTGCTCCAAGAGACACATTATGTTTCTGAACTCCCTAGTGTGCAGTGGTAGCTCATCTGCTGTACCATCCCTCAGGAGGATGTAGTGTTTGGCCCCTCCCTGGATAGCCACATGAGTGCAGAGTTGGGTTTGGAGTCATGGTCCCAACACCTCCCTGCCACTTCCCTGAGGATCTGTTACAGGAAGCTGTTCTTAAATACAGAATTGCAATTGGGGCTGATATCTTTGCAATGGGAGAAAACATAGAAGTCTCCTTGCACTGTCTCCTCTGCATACCTTACCTAGGGAACAGCCACACTATGGCCCTTTGGTTTTTAAGTAAAAGAAGAATGAAACTAATTACAAATGCATATATACCCTGAAAACACACAGATTATGTTTATTATCAACTGGCACCATGTTGTTCACTCAGAAACATAATACCAACCTTTATATATTCTACTTGTCACTAAATAATTGTTTGATTAAACACACTAATTTTTTGAAAGGGTCATCTGTACACTTTATGAAAAGTTATGCAGTTTTAATTGCTGGGTTTATGTCATGCAGTGCAATTTTAATGTAATGAAACATTAAACTGGACCTTGTGCTTGATGTAAAATAAAATTATTCATTGAATATTAGACCACTAGGCCACCTACTGTTCTTTTACAAATGGTTGAACTATCACGGGGTTACAGAACTTAACATGTAAATTGCAGCAGAACTTATCATTTCTGTTGCAATTCCCAAAAGACTGTCATTTAAGTCAAATATATGAGTGAAATTTTGCCTCTGTACCATAGTAATGCAGTGAAAATGTCCAAAATCTTAATATAGCTGAAGTAATTATTGACCCAGTAATAATGCACTTTTAGTTATTTAATCAAGAGCCTTATTAATATCAAGTTCCTCTTATAAAAATGAAGTTTTAAACATTGGCATTTAATTTTAAGGATGAGAATTCTTGATCTAGCCCATTAGTAAGATCTCTTGCAAAGCCAAGCATTCTGCGCATTAGAGAGAGATCACTGCTCATACTTGAGATCATTACCGTGGAATAAGTGAGGACAGCTTTATAAAATAATCTTTCTTATAGTAGTTTTGGGTTCATTATTAATATTTCTCTGTACATTGAAGACCATTGGGTGAACTCAGTTTGATAAAAATCTCTCTACAAAACAGATCCACTTAGTTCCTGATCCAAAGCCCATGGAAGTCAGTGGGATCCTTTATGTTTACTTCCGTGGGTTTTGGAATGGTCCCTTAAAGTAGCATGTATAAATATTAGAGGACAATGATAAACAACTAAATATTTACACCACATGAAGCTTCTTTTATACTTTGCAGATGGGAAATCTGAAAGGTGATTGTATAACACCTTGTAACAATAACAGAGAACTTTTCCTTTCACACTCTCTTCCTGAATTTTAAAATCCCAGTTGGGTCAGGAGTAGGCAATTTCCATTCTTATATAATGTCTACTCAGATGATTCAGTTACCCAGTTGTTCTAGCATTTTGTGCTGATTCAAGCCTCATCCACCACATTTGTGGATTTACATATGATAAGGGTCTGCCATCTTCCCAGGTGACAATGATCTGTTCAGTTTCTAGTTGTCACCCAATCTGTCCCTGTACCAAGATGTCAGGAAATGAATTTTCATTTTGTCTACCATGTATCCATCACGTGGCTGTCACTGGAATTTACTCTGTCTAAACTACTCCATCCCCTTGATTTATGGCTAGTAGATGACGTGGGGTCACTCCTGGTATAACAAAAATCTGCACCCCATTTCCTAGACTGTGGCACTTGTCAGAATTAGGATTTTTGATGCAAATATTTATTCCCCATGTTATAACAATAATTTAAGAAATTATAAAATAGCTTCTCGTTGGATCAAAACCTCTGGGAGACTTTTCTAGGTCAATATTCATCAGCAGACCCTGAATGTAAAGGTTAAGTGCACATTTCCTCTGCCAAATATGAATGAATTTCAAACCTGATTGATCCTAGTCATGGAAACCATAAATACTTATTCCTAATGGTAGATAGGTTACTAAGACCACTCATTTCAACATCTGATATCGATAATACTCTGCTTTCCCCTTATTAGTTCCACTCATATTTCACTGGTGAAACTGAAGTGACTAGGAGTCAACAATGTATCTCTAGTATCACCGATCGCCCCTTCCTTCCTTCCCCTGTGTGATTCTTCAATGGTCCTTGAATCTTTCACCCCTGTCACTACTCTTTCATCATTATCTAAGGTGATCGGTCAGCTCTGTGCCACCACCTGTCTCTTCGATCCCATGCCAACAGCACTACTGAAAACTGTCATTCCTGAGCTCATTCCATTTATAGTGAGTCTCATTAACACCTCTCTTCCCTCTGGCAATGTGCCACTACAATTTAAGATGACTGTTGTTACTAAACACAAAAAAACTATGCTAAAATACTGTTAAGGGTCTGATTTAAAACGACAAAAGCCAGGTAATTCAGAGTTAAATCTCCCCCCCACACACACACACACATCCTCATTGCCCCCTCTTCACTTTAGCTCCAGTGCCTAGGTATTCCAACTTACTCCCAGAACGAATGGCAAATCTGGCCCCCAGACACAAAGACCCAGGCAAACAGGAATTACGCAGGAGATAGATAAGAGGCTAAGAGAGAAGCATAGATAAGTATTTAAGACACTGGACTGTTATTCAGGAGATCTGTGTTCAGTTCTGCCAGTTTTATTTTGGCTCTGATCCAGCAAATCATTTAAGCTTGCATTTACAATGAAGCACACGAGCAGTCCCACTGAAGTCAACTACTCACTTAATGATAATCCCGTGCTTGCATATTTTGCTGGATCAGGGCCTTAATCTCTTTGGACCTCAGTTTCCCATCCACAAGAAAATGAGGATAATAAGTTTGCTGATCCCAAAGTCTCTTTCAGTAAGACTTAGGCTTCCAAGTGCTTTAGTCACTTAGGGTCAGATTTTTAAAGATGTTTAGGCATCTAAAGATGCACATATGTTACTTCAAAATGCCACTAAAGTGCTTGAGCAGGTTCTGTGCCTAACTCCCGTTGCTACAGTAGTTACTGTAGCACATTAACTTTCAGACAATTAGGTTTTTTGTCTAGATTCATAAGGGCTACTCTTTAATTCTCACTGACCAACATTACAGATTTAGTTCAAGATATCCATTTGATAGTGGTATCCAAAAGTTTAATTTATGAATAAGTCTGAGGCAACTGTTTATTAATGGTATCGTTAAATGGCTCAGAAAAGCAGAGACTCAGCTGAAGTCAACACATTTCTAACTTTGGATTTCTGGGTTTGTCATCTGATGTTCCTGAACACAAAGTGGCTAATTATTGTTATTATTTATTTGTATTATAGTAGTGCCTAGAGACCAGGCTCTGTTGGGCTAGGTACTATACAAACATACAACAGAGACACAATCTCTGCCCTAAAGAGCTTACAATCAAAGTACATGAGTAATTAATGCTTACTTTGCTTGAAATTTCTAGTTTCTGCTATTTTATAGATGCAGAAAGACCACAGTGAAATGATCCAGGTAAGTAACTGAAAGCAAGTATGTGAGCAACCATCACAATGTGTTACAAATATGTAAAAAAAATCCCTATACTAAATAAAGAAAAGCCTCTTAAAGCCACTATTCCCCGCACATTTTGCCATTTGCCCAGTGAGAAGAGTCTCCTGTCCACAATTAAAAATAAATAAATACATAAAAACTGGGAAAATTAGAAAAGCCACATTGGGATTAAAAAAAGTCATCTTGATCTTGAGAAAAACAGCTGTTAAAACTAGTCCTTGCTATCATAGCATATACCCTCTCTCTATTTGCAGGAAAATGGAATAATAGTTATTTTGGGTTATACAATACTTAAAAAAAAACCCTACATTTCCAGTACTTTTGCCCATTTTCACAGTGGCTTATTCTGTGATAAAATAAAATTACAAGACCAAAACTATGATACTAATAATCATGGGTCATCACAACTCCTTTAACAAATTGGAAGAGATCTTCACCCTTGCTCCAGCCCCTTTATGCCAAGTAAAAGAGCCAGAGCAGTGTAAAGGGGCTCTAAAAGTCCTGGATTTGACCAGGGGAAGATTCCCCCAGCTCAGGAATTGGGGGAGACAGCAATAAAGCTACCTTCTGAGGACTGTCTCACAAGCCCTGGCACAGAGGGTGGGGCTAGAGACAGGAGGGGCATGTCAGAGCAAGGCTGCAGCAGGCAGCACTGTGGACATTCGGAGAGGCGGTGCTGCCCACCGGGCAGCATGAGGAGTCTTCTGTAATATAGACAAGCCCCCAGATTACACTTGAAGACAAAATTCACAAATTATAGTATAACACTTTCTCAATTAGACATTAGGGAATGTGGTGCAAGTGCATGTTTAGACCTCTGTCCTGCAAAGACAATGCAAATGTGTATTTAACTTTGCATACTGTGAGTAGCCTCCTGGACTTTAACAGGACAACTCAGTGTGTAAAGCTCACCCCATGTGTAAGTCTTTGCAAGGTCTGGGCCTTAAGGAGATTTCAGATCATGCATGTTTGCTCCTGTAATTAAATGGCTTTCTAAAGGTCAACATTCCTACCAGTCTCAACCTGGTTCCTAAAATGGCCCCCAATAGTTTTGTGTGATCAACTGTTTGCAAGTGCCAATGGTCATTCACACATGCAAATCAGCTAGCTGATTTGATTACATTATCCAAAAAATAATGCTTGGCACAATTTCAGTGACTAGTTTTGATACTTCTGCCCAAAAGTCCTCATGGTGTGCTATGAAAACACCATATGAAAATCAAACCATTTGGCATGTTTATCTATTTAAAATGCTAAGAAGCACTAGTGCACATTACAGCCTGCCAATTTAAAAAAAAAGAAAGAAAAAGTAGCATTTGTCATAGAATTGGATTTGAACCAAAACCCTTATTTGACCTCCCCAAATTCTGGAAATGTACAAGAATCTGAATTCAGATCCAGAGCCAAATTTAGCTACTGGTTCTTGTTTCAGTAATGAACCAGCTTAAAAGCCCCCACCTGAATGTCGCCTATGTTTCCAATAGGCTTAAACTTTTAAGCCTTCCATCCAGCGAGGAGCTCTGCACAGGCTCAGGGGCTGCCTGCATTGAGCTCCTTATGGATAAGGGCTTAAAATAGAAGTGCAAGTAGCCCCAAAATGCAGAAAATGTGTATTTCTGCTTTTCTGCTATTTAGTAACAGCCAAAATGTTTGGGCTTTTTAATCTATAAAAACATTTACATGCAGGTTGAGATCTTGTATGCCAAGTCCGAGTCCAGAGTGAATTAATATAGCCAAGTTATACACTGCTGAAACCAGAGCTTTGTAATAGAAACTCTCTTATGCATGAATGACCCTGCTATAGTACTTATCATCTCTGGCTAGGATCATGATTTGCTTTTTCCCCCAAACTAAATTCCCAGTTATCAGTTTTCCTGTTTTAGATCTAATATTTAACCATGTGATGTTATAATAAATAACTCTCTATAATATATGTCAATAATATACTTTCTATATGCTAGGCTAGAATATTTGAAGAATTTTATATAATCTCTGAAAACACTTACTTGCCAGATATAGTGTTTACTAACATGAGTATTCCCATTTATATCAGTGTTACTCCACTGAGGTCAAACTAGTGTAAGTAAGAGGAGAGTCTGGCACATAGCTCTTAAAGAATCTTAGAAAATAGGGCTGGAGGGGACCTCAAGAGATCATTTAGTCCATCCCCACTGTGCTGCAACAGGACAGAGTGTATTGAGACCATCCCTGTCAGGTGTTTGCCTAATTTGTTCTCAAAAACCTCCAAAGATAGTGATTCCACAACTTTCCTTTGAGGAAAAATGTTCCAAAAAAGCCTCTCAGATGAATAAATTGTATTATTTCTACTAGAGCTGATTGAAATGTTTTTATTTTTTTTATTTTTCCTGAAAAAATGTCATTGATTAAATAAAAAATAATTAAAAGATTATCAAAATGGCTAACCAAAAATTCTAAAACTTTTTATTAAAAACGGTATGAAAATTTTCAAAAAAACCCATCTCAGAACAAAAACAACTTTGAAATCTTGATTTCCCCCCACCCATAAAATAGGCTTTTATTTTTCAGCCACCTCTAAGTTGCACCCACCAGTGACTGCAAACATCCAGATAAGATGGTGATGGTAATAAGTCGTACACCTGATGATAGTAAATGTTGAAGGACTGGGCCCTAGATTCTCCTAGTACAGTAAGCGTACTGGCCGAATTACAAACTCAGCAAGACCTGACATACAAACCTGGACAATAAAACCTGTTTTACCGAGAAAGTAGATTGGCCAGGACATTGAGATCATTAGCTGTTTTATAGCATCTTTAGCTGGGACATCCTCCAGAGACAAGCAAGTTTAAGTCTAGGGTTCCACATTTCTCCCTTTCACAACATGTTAAAGTTGTATCCAAAGTAAATGCAGAACTTAGTAAAGGCCCTGAAAACTTGCAAAATGAATATTCTTCAAAATGTGGAGAGGTGGCCCCTCAGCATTTAATATCACATCCAAGAATGCTGCCACAGGGTCTTTACTCACTGTTGGGGTGACTCCTTGTAGCTGCTGCACTTGGGGAATAACTCTGCCCAGTCTAGCACCCCTTTCTGTCTCTCACTCACAGTGCAGCTTCTCTCACGCTGCAGGAGTTGCAGTGCTTTCTCTTTGTGACTCCCTCTTCGTAGCTTGGCCCTCCAGCCTTCTCCTTCTGGATTATCAACGTCTCACTCAACTGGCTGACCAGGTATTGTTCCCAGCAGCCCTTCAGTTCAAAGCTATGTTACTTCCCCAGTGGCTGGTAGGGGAACCAGTCCTGCCCACTACTCTGGGTTCCAGCTCAGGGACTCTTGAATCAACAGTCAAGGTCTACACCGTCCCAAAACTTGCTGCCATTTCCCTGAGCCTTTTCCTACTCTACCTCTATCAGGCTTCTGCTCCACCACCCTCTGAGTAAACCCTTCCCTCAGAGCCAGGATCCTAGGGCTTCTATTCTTCCCCTGGGTTTCTCTTTTCCCTCTCTAAGCCAAGAGAGTGACTTCAAACTTCCATACTGCAGCCCCCTTTCTGTTGCATACTTCCTCACTTTATACTGCCCCTCAAACACTCCTGCTTTGCTCCTCAATCAGTGCTTGCTTACCAAGCCTAACTCGTGGCTTATCTTGTTACTTAGTCGGGCTTTGTAGCCACATTAGCTCTTTCCAAGCTAGTGTGGGGTGAACAGATGCCATATGTAACAGTGCAACACCCTGAGCAGTTACTGGAACAGGACTTGAAACCATGAGTCTAGAAACAAGAATGAAATCAGATGAAGCATACAGAAGGATACTATCTATACAAACACTTCCACAGCCTGGTTTTTAGTGACATCTCAGCATAGAGCTCTTGCTGCATTGAGTATTTAGTGGCATCCTTCTGTCATTTCTATGTCTGGAATTCTATTTCTGGTCCTGAAGTTTGCTTTCAACATTATTGATCATATAATCCTGCTCTATGACCTGGAACATGTCTGCCAACTGTGCTTCTTGTGTTACAAGTTTTAAAGTCACAAAGGAAAGTTACTGTCATGATCTTCAGGAAAAAGTCATGTTATATTGTTAGTAAAATGCATTAAAGTGCATTAGATCTGGCCATTTGCTAATCATCACCTATTTACTTTTGCGGGATTAAATAATCTGAAAGTGCTGACAATAGATTCATTGTTGGCCGTGTGATATCCAATTATTCTTTTCCTTTGAGCCATAAAGTTCTGGCACTGACTGTATTTTCAACAAAGAACCCACAATCCATTCCTGAACAGCAAGCAAAGTTTGATGCTGAATTTTTTCTTATTGTGGTTGTCAGTGGTGACCACTGTAATTAAGGTTGGGGGAAAACACAGAAGCTGGAATTCAATTTTTCACCTGCTCATAACGAAAGCAAAAAAACTATTTGTGGTAATTGTCAGTTCTTGGTCTCATCCTAATGTTGGGATTGGTTGGTTGGTTGTAAGTGGGAGCAAAATGAGTTCAGCTACTGTACAGTTTACTTCCATGCCACCCCCTTTCCATGAAAGGAGCTCCCGTTAAAAATCCATAAAGCCTTTTCACTTCAATTCTTCAGATCCCTCCTTAAAACTTTCCTCTGCTAAAGTGCCTACAAATAACCACTGTCATGCAGCTGGTGTGCGGCTGCTACTACTTATGCTGATCAGTATTGTTTCACTGTTACCTTGTTGCTTCCTCAGTCCCTGTTCTGAAGAACTTAATAAAGAAATTGTCTGTCTGTTGTAAGAGTTTGTACAGGGCATAACACAATGGGACCCCGAGTCCTGACTGGGGTCCCACGGACCGACCGTAATTCAAATAATAAATAATAAAGATAAAGATAATATGAATAAAACCCACTTTTTCCTACATGTTCTAATTCAATTTTTTCCTGTTTTATAATTGAAAACTAGTTGAAGCTAAATCTAAAATAGATAAGTCCTTAATAAAGAAAGGACTTGAAACAGGAATTAATTCAGCAAAGTTCTATGGGCTGTGTTATGCAGGAGGTCCAACTAGATGATCACAATGGTCCCTTCTATTTTATAATCTATAGACATATGAACAATATGCCTTGATTAAGACTTTCTGGGCCAGATCCTCAGCTGCTATAACTTCCTATAGCTCCACTGAAGTCAATAGTGATATGACAATTTATACCAGCTGAGAATCTTGTTTCCTGAGTTTAGGCTGCTCAATGGTGTTTTAGTTAAGGCCACCCTGGGCGGCGGGTGAAGCTTCCCCTGGGGGAGGCTAGCTCCCTGTCCCTTCTCTTCCACCTGCAGCCCTGCCACTTTTGCCCATGGCTCCACCCACACTTCACCCCTGCACCGCCTCAGTCCCCCTCCCTGCTCGGCCCCCCTGCAGCCACGCGCCACATTCCTCCTCTCCTCCACCCATCCCCTGCGAGGCCCCCACCACTGCCACATCCCTCCTCTCCTCCACAACACCACTTCCTCCGAGGCCCCCATCACTGCCACATCCCTCCTCTCCTCCACAACCCATTTCCTCTGAGGTCCCCCACCACTGCCACATCCCTCCTCTCCTCCACAACCCACTTCCTCCGAGGCCCCCACCACTGCCACATCCCTCCTCTCCTCCACAACCCATTTCCTCCGAGGCCCCCACCACTCGCACTCTCCCTGTCCCTCCTCTCCTCCACCCAACTCCCCTACGAATCCCCCCTCCCCCACCTGCCATTCCCCGCATCCCTCCTCTCCTCCACACACCCCTGCCCCCACAAGGTTCTCACCACCCACAGGGACATGGTGAGCAGGTGGCGGGGGAGTCTTGCGGGTTAGGGGGGTGGAGGAGAGGAGGGATGTGGTGAGCGATGGGAACCTCCAAAGTGGGGGGGGGGGTGGAGTTGAGGAGAGGAAGGACTCAGCCATGCAGTGGCAGGCAGTGGGGCCTCAGGGAAGGAGCGGAGCAGGGACGGGAAGAGGCAGAGCGCAGGTGCCACCATGGCCCAAGCATCCAGTGGCAGGGTGGCAGTGGCTGCGCCAGAGGAGGCTTAGCCTCCCCATGCCTATTATACCTGCTGCCTCTGGCCACTTCCATTTAAGAAAAGACAATTAAAGATGCACTGCAAAAATTATCAATGCATTTTTAACTTTCCTTTTCTCCCCCACTTTCTTTTTTAAAGATGACATGGAATTTAAGTGCAGTAGCACAATTAAGGGTGAGAAACTCAAGACTCAAAAATCAAGAAATTCCAAATGTTGAGATTACAGCTTCAATTTAGCTGTGTTGCACACATACAGCATTTCCTGTTTTGTCTTATTCAGTTACAGGTTTCTGTGTTGTTGGTTTTTTTTTTATGCCAGAAATTATACAGGAATATGGCCAAGTTAACAGTAGGGCAGAAAACATAACTTTTGGAATGTTCTGACTTTGAATTCTGAGAGCTTGACTTCTCAGCATTAACATAACATAATAATTCTGTTTATTTCCATTTGATAATATTGCAACCTCCATGGCATGGTCAAGGTCCATGTAGCTAGACAAAACCTTCACAGAACGCTTCGGTTAAGCAGAAAAACCTCTCTGAAATTTCAAGTTTATTTTTACAGAGCTCTTGTGCAAATAAAAGAACATAAAACAACCAAAATCAGTTCAGTTTCTGGCCACATTCCCTTTCTATGACTTGATCTTCAGTCACCAAAAACAAACTCCAACCCCTTTTAAAACAAAAAATAAAATAACAGAAATAGGGCAGCTCATCAGTCTCTAGTGTCGCCTGTCCTAACACCAGGACAGCAGGCCCCATTTCTCCCCTGAGTGACGTCTACTCTTTTTAAGGCTCTGAGCCTAATAAGGCTCAGTTCTACCTGATCACTCCCCAGCTGAGATGACCTCCCTGAGTTGACTCCAAAATCTGCTCCTGAGATTTAACTAAAAAACAAAACAAAAAGTTTGGCTCAACAGGGGAAGACTCTATGGGCATCACTGGCCAGAGTGCATTATTGTTGAGGAGGACCAAACTCGTACACTCCCTTATAGTCCTCTACAGGGGTTATTCCTATAAAGAAGGGCTGCAGAATTGCAATTGGGTATTCTTTAAGTGGGATTATTAAAATATGCTCCCATAATCTCATGGCAGGGAATGTCTCTCTTGCTATGTACTTGAACTGTGCCTAGCACAAGACCCTGAGCTCATTTGGGACCTTCAGGCACTACTATAATACAATTCAGTAATAATAATATTCTCTACACAATTATAAGGGGATCCTGGTTCTGTTTTACATTGACACAGAAACTTATGCACACTGCAGTTTATACATAATTGCACAAGTGCAAGTCTCCACTTCGGGGACTTTCCTTATAACTAAAAGCTATTTTTATACCTAAAAATGAAAGTATGGTGAATACAGAGGGCAGCTCAAAATAGCACAGCTATAGTTCCGACTTTTTCAGCCTGCCACTGCTTATCTCAGTCTGAAATGCACTGCATCTGCCATCAAGTTTTGGCTACATTCAGATCCCACTGTCTTTAAGGCCCTTCACGGTTTGGCACCTCCTTATTTTTAGAGGCCATCACTTAATACACATTGCTCTAAACTGCAAGCTTAGATCACAGGATACCAACTTGTTAATGGTATCCAAATATTATCTTGGGTCCACGGGTCTTAGAGTGTTCCATGCATTTGCTTTGCTACTGTGGAATGAGCAGCTTTTTAATTTTTGTCTAGCCTCGTTGTCGCCTGTGTTTAAGTACCAGCTTCAAACACATTTGTTCGCTTTTGCATTAGATCCTCTCTGACCTGCTGATTTGTTTATTTTTGTTGTTGATTTGCCATCTGCTAATGTTTGTTTTGTCATTTGTTTACTTCAAGTTAATGTTTCTTTGATTTTATTGTAGAGCACTATGAGGTCCTAAATGATACGGGCATGAATAAAAATAAATGATGGTTATTTATCATTATTATTATTGCAGTTGGCCAGGTCTTTAGCTCACTAGAGAGGCTGTGGGATTCTGGGGCCTTTGAATTGTTATTTTCAATCTTGGGGAGATTTCTAGTTTCCTTTGAATATTTTGCTGCAGTAGTGGAAAAGAACATGCTCCTCCCTAGTATTTAGCTATCTAATAAAATTGTGTTTTGACTTTACCGCAGCATGTAATGAGTCATAGCAATGGGATGGAATGATGGGTCACATTTTCAAAAGTGCACAGGTGCCTTAGGAGCCTAAGCGCCATCTTCAAATGTGACTTAGGCATTCAGGAGCCACAGTCTCATTGAAAGTAAATGGGACTTAGGCTCCTTAGTCACTTAGGTGTTTTGAACATTTTATTCATCGAGGCTATAGCTAAGAAAGGAGCAAATGCACATAAAGTTTATGAAAACCTTCAGTGTCTCTATGTACTTTCTTTTGGCAGTGCAGCAGCGCAACATCTAAAATAACAGTGTGGGACTTAGGGAGAGTGGAATAAGTAAAATCAGGCAGGTTATAGGGAAAATGAATAAGATTAGACAAGTTAATCATTTTCTATTTCCTCCACCAATCACATAAGACCTTAAAGGCTGAATCATCACTATGAACCCTATAACTGACTCATCTACAAGATTTCCTATTTGTGTTCTGAATTCTGGTGAATTTTTCCACATCCTCCTTCTTCTTTAGTTTTAAAATTTGGAAGCATTGCAGTTGGAATCCTTCATCTGCTGGTAAAAAATTTGTCCTATTAGTGAGAACACAGACCCATTTCTAATTCAGAACAGTTCTGCTACATATTCTCTAGTACCATTAAAAACTGCTGATTAACCAATGGACCAATGGATCTCCATGTGCTATGCAGCTGTCACATCAGATGTTTTCTCTGTCACAATTGGTATGTAATTTTGCTGGGTTTAAGTGCAGAAGAGGGGCATTTCCTTGTGATAGTACAAATAATTCATCATTCTCTATGGCTCAAGATTGTTATGAGGAAGAGAAATATCTCACAGTTATACTGTGGTTCATCCTAAACCTGACAAGAGAGTGGCTGGCATATATAGTGGAAGTTTGATAAAATATTTTAAAATCAGACATAGAAAAAGAATTGCAAAAGAAATACTTCTTCAAAGTCATCTTGTGCTGAATTATTTCTCTTAGTTAAATGCTCTGTTAATGTATAGAAACCATAGCAGATCTGCCATGAAAGGTGTGTAAAAACAACATAATCATTCATTTCATAGAAAAAAAATGTTTTCATATATATTTTGTTTTCTAATTTTTTTTCAGAAACAGAGAGAATCATGTCCTATAGAAAACAGTATAAAACAAACGTTGCAAGCTTTGCTTCATTATGTGTTACATTGTAGTTTTATGCATGTACGCTGTGTGAACAAGAGGGTTAAAAGTTAAACAGTAGCCTAAGGCTAACACACTTGGAAGCTGAACAGGTACAAAATAGGCTTTTGTTGCTTTCAAACTATTACTGTATGTCTTTAGCAGAAACTAACATAACAGGCATCTCTGTGTGCAAAAATGTATTTCCTTACTGTTCCAGGTATTATGAAATGGGGCTATTTTAATAGCTGAAGTGCCCATATGACCTTTAATCCAAAGTCATAAATTTGTCAGTGTCTGAAGCTGGCAGGATATCACTCTTAATGAGGCTAGTTTTTAGGACTTTGTATTTCAGGAATACTAGCTCAGAGTACTCAGAGGGTAACCTAAAATTAATTCAGAAGTACAGTACTGGTAAATCATTATGGAAAAATAAATTAGGAAACCTAGTGACTAGAGCACTATTACAATTTTCAATAAAGTAATGGAGAAATGGGGAAGGACCGCAAGATCAGATTATTCTACTTTTCATAAAATGATAAATAACTAGTAGTCATGTTTATGTATAATGAATTACAATCCTGCTACATTTACCTTAGTAACATTTTACAGAGGTTGTATTTTACTCCCAACTACCAATTATGTCATCATCCTGGCATTTACCTGGACATAATGATACACAGCAAACCCATTCTTGTAACATAATTCATTGCTTAAAAGTGTTTGTAAAGCTATACAGCATCCTATATACACATAATGACTTGGATATTGCTATTAAATTTTACAGATTAAAGTTTAGTAAATATTAAAGTCTTATGCTGGTTTCCATGTTTCTTATTAATCCTAAAGGAAAAGATGTTCAGCTATTTAAATGTCAATAACTATGTAACCCCCTCCCCCGCCATCAGAAAGCAAGCAAGCAAGCAAAAAAGAGAGACAATGTAATTTGTTATACAATGCTACACAATAACACATGTATCCTTGTAACTTAAGTGCTAAAACATACAGGAATTTTAATGGTTTATATGGCACATGATAAGACATATTTACCACCACAATATTGTTTTTGACCATTAAACACCAAGATGAGAAATGCATACTTTTCTTCACACCTTTTTATAGCAGTTTTCATTTCTACAGAACTCAAAATCCTGGTAAGAAATATCTATTGTAACATTATTTTACATTTATTCAATTTAATTTCAGTTTGAGAAGGATAGCATATAGATCTTTTTATAAGCTTGTAAGGTCACCAAATTTAAATTAAAGTGACCTCTTTTAAAGCACATTAATAAAAGTACTATGCAGAGGGAAATTTAATATGAATGGTTAAAATGCATGGAATTCCGATTTTACTGTCAAACAGCTCAATTAAACAAATTGAATTTTTAAGCAACAAAAGGGAATTGAATCAAATTAGAAACAGAGTGGGATCTGAAATGTGGACATTTATGAGTGATAGTCACAGGGCCCTCCAGCAGCGAGTTTTCTTTATTTGTTGCCTCAGCAGTTAGAAGGGGTTGGCAGGCTGCAACACAAAAGGATAAAAATGTTCACCATTGAAACACAGTTTTTGGCTCCCAATAAATCATCCGTCACTTCATCACAGCCCAGTAGATAATGAGCAATAAAGTTTTCACACTCAGGGAATGAGGAAGCAGACACAAGAAATACAGCTAAAGCTGCTGTCGTCCTTTTCTGTAAACGCAAGGTGCTTTGTGTCATAAATGACCTCTAGATTTTGGGGAAAGAATAATTCCAGCATTTGTAAAATAAACCATTTGATGCATTAAAAAAAACACCCCACAGTCTGATCACATTACCTAGATCCTTTAATGAAAGAAATCATGACTTACATATACATATGAGTATACATCAGGAAATGATTCCAGGCTGTACATTAGCCTTAAAGTTGTCTGGCTACTGTTAGCAGCGAACACTGTCGGCAATACAATAAAGTAGTACAGTAATTTGAAAAGTCACTATTTTAAGAAATTCGGCAGGCCATATTAATTTTAGTTTAGAGCCCAATACTTGAGGTTTCCTCAACAACCACTCCAGTTCCTGGGGGTTGAGAGTGCTCAGCATCTCTCTGGTAGATCTCAGCACTTGCAGAACTGGGCCTCTACAGAGCTGATATAGATATGATTTAAATGTATATAGCATGTCAAGATAAAGGTATATTGTGGGAATATCAAGTTCATTTCAATTGGTCATATTTTTACCTGGATATTTTAAGTAAATCTTGGCTCATTTACAGAATTCTACCTTGCTATGCTATTTCTTAATTGCTGTACTGGTGAATACTTTGCACTTGTTGATGTAACAACACCAGAAAAATTGTTGCTTCTAAGTTCATGATCACTTTTTTACTCTGAAGTTTCAAGCCATTTCAGATCACTCGGAGTTCTAAGCAGGCTCATAATTCAAATTTCACATCAAAGACACTTCAGCAGGGGTACTCTGGATGGCTATGTACAAAGTCTAGCTCACTTGCAAAATGTAAAACTGAATATCAGTTAAAAAGTAACAATGTAGCCCAAAAAAAACCACATAAAACATATCATACATTGATTAGCATTACTTTATGCCAGCATTTGAAGTGATTTGCAGTAAAATGTCAGACATTCTTGTCATATGCAAATTGACAAATTAATGCTTGCATAATATGTCAAGGTAGAAAAATATGCAAATAAACTTTGGTACAGTATGTATTTTTGTCATTATCTTAAATAGCTAATTAGCAACATGAAAGGAAATTGAACTCTCCTATTTTCTGAATTGTATGCCAGCTAAGTAAGCACAAGAGTATGTTTATTCTGTTATGTATAAAGATGAACAATTAACAGATATGTTTTACTGCACTACAAGTAACGGTCTGCAGTCCATAAAGGTCATTTACTGGCTTACATAGTTAAATATTTAGGTAAAGTTAAATTAAAATAATAGATTGACAATTATAAATGAAAAAGCCAAATTCTACGCTCTGTTACACTCGCATAAATCCAGACCAGTTCCAATGACATAAATGGAGTGAGTTGCTTTGGATTTACATCTGTGTAAGAAAGAGCAGAATTTAGCCCCAAATGTCCAAAATGGATATTGAAGTCAAATATATGAAAAAGACTTTTAAATAGCTCAGAATCTATATTGGTTCATTAACAAAGCTGAACATTCTGTGTGGAGGTCTATTCTGTATTCTCTCTCCTTTTTTTCATATTAAAGTTGTATTATTTATACCTAATGTAGTTACGTTGTACAATACACGAGCAGAGTTTGTTTAGCAACAATGGTGAAAAAATATTCGCTACAGGGGCAGTCTGGCAATATTGCTTGTTAAGGCATGCTATTTGTAAGCAAATTTATATGAAAACTATGCAATGTCTAATACTAAACTACTCCAGCCCCAGACTGAAGGGTGATTTTACAAACGTCCTGCAGCACTCAATCATTCCTTCATTTTAATGTCTTTATTTTATGATTTTGTTGATGAAATACTACTTACCCAGTGCTCAAAATTCCTTTTAGGCTGCAGGCACTGGCTAGTTGACATGGCAAGCAATATTTTACAGCTATATATTTCAGCTTTCTCTGTCCAAGTTGGAGGACACAGTAGCCAAGATGGTTTTTCATAGTAGAAATATATTTTCATATTTATTTATTGATTTGACTAATGTATCTATTTTTCAATTCACATGCTTATGTTTCAATCCATTAAAGTGATTCATGTTCAAATAATATGTTATTGCAAGTACAAAGAGGAGATAAAGCCACTGTATACTGGCTATAATGCAAGAAGAAAAATAATAAAAATCCATTGCATGATTAAATATAGTTTTTAATCCCCAAATGATCAAAAGTAAAATGATGTTTTTAATTATTTTTAAATAAGTTTTTTTTGAAAGTAAGATGCAATTACTTATGAAATAAGTTCTCAGGAAATAAATATTCTGTAGATATTTCTTATCCAGACTAAGTACTCAGTGTAAATTTACCATAAGGCATCAAATTACCATCAAAATAAAAATTCAGAAGGGTTTTAATTATTTAATATAGGGAATTGAATGGCAACTGGTAATGAAATGTTGAGCCTTTCACCTCCAGGTCATGGGTTGGAATACAGCCCAGATAGATAGTGGCCGGAAGTTGTAATTACAATAACTCGTGGCTGTTCAGTACCTTGTGTTAAATGAGTTGTTGGTCTTAATCCAGTTTCTAGTGGGCAGATGTCCACATTAAAAAAACAACAATATGCCATCTATTGGAGGTCTCAGGAGAGAGGCCAAGATCTGAATGGGTATGAAAACTGAACTACCCTTTTACACATGTAGACCCTCTGAACAGGACTCAGGCAACCTTGTAGTAGAATCGGAGCATTCTGAAATTTTGGAGGGAGGTATCCTCTTAATTTCTCCATCTCCACCTGCTGCAACTCCTGTTTTTCCCCACCCTTTGCCCTCATTATCCTGGGCTCCACCATTACCTTAGTACAAGCCCAAGGAATCTTAGGCATCAAATCCTCTTCTTTCCCCTGCCCAAGCCTGAAGTGTGTCTATGTGCAATAGTAGACCCTCTTCTCTTCACCCGCTAGGCTTCTCTGAACATATCTGCACCAGCTACCTTGCCGCTTTCTTGCCTTCCCTCCTAGCTGCCCTCCCTTGTATACTGTTGTGCTTCAGAGAGGTGGATGGATACAGTTAGCAAAGGGAGCAGTATGAAGATGCAAGGAGGAAGAGTCCGAACCTCTAAAGAGGTTAAAACTACAGACAAAAAAATATGAACAAACCTTCTTTTCCAACCCTGCTCCTAGGCATGAAGCAGGAAAGCCCAGTGGTGGGTTTTCTTCCCCCACATTCCCTTCCTGGATAATAATAGGGTTGCAGAATCCTAGTAGGTGTTCCTTTTTATTTCTCCTTCCTGCCTCTGATTGACAGAGGTGGGAAACTCAACTGGGGAGCATATCGAGGCACTGTTGGTCAGGGAAAGAGAGGATAGCACTGCAGAGTTCCCCTACTTATAGGACTGGTCTTCTTTAAAAATCATGGAGTCCACTCTGACTGCTCACTCACCACCTTGCCATATAAGCCACTGCATCCAATTACAAAAGGCAAGCCAACTGAATGATTCTGCCAACATTAACAGCAGCAAAATAATTAACAATGTTGGCATTAACTTGTCATCATTATGTTCCAGAAGTAACATTGTATTGGGACTAATGGAGGCGGTTTATACCTCCACTTGGAAAGTGATCACGGTAATAAGTTTAATGGGGTGCTTGCACTTCCTAGAGCCCCATAGTAACAACACCCTGACTGGTTGGGAAACTTGATTTTGTGGGTGCTGATATTAGATTGTAAAAGTTTGGTTTAACAGCTTGCATGATCACTTAGCTATAGAAAAGCCACACATCAATAAGAGATAGGTCTGGACAAGAATTCTGGATCCAAAGCTCCTGGAACTTTGCAGAAGTTCACAACCACATCTAGATTTGGATTGAACTTCAGGATGAGTCCAATCTCTGATGGCACCCCCTGACTGCATCATCTACACACTGCGCAGCATTAGGAATAAAGTAATCACTGGCCTATATTTTCAAAAGTTACTAATGATTTTGATGTTCCCAACATGAGGCACCTTGAAGGGGCCCAATTATCTCTAGTATCCTGGGACCAACTCAGCTCCAGCAACACAGAAAACAAGTTCCTAATGTCAATTTAACTTAGATATTGTGTGAGGTTTTTTATTATTATTTATTTCTGTGTAGTGTGTTGGTGGGGATGGGACAGAAGGTGGCAGTACAAACATTTAAGCTCTTTCACCCACTAGTGCTAGAATGTTGGTACTGCTCCCTAGAGTTGAACTTCTGGGACATCATAACACTGTAATTCTATCACCGTGTCTGTCTCCTTTCCTTTCCTTAAAGAGGAAAACTCCAGTGGCTACCAACCTGTTTTTTCTCAACCCACTGCCCCCATTCTCAGATAATCTATTTCTGTCACTTCTACCCCATGTCTCACATTCCCTCCACCCTTCAATGCTGGATACCTCACTTGCCCTTTCTAGACCCTATTTGGTGCTATCCACGAGGGTTTATTGGTGGTTGGGGAACCATAATAGTAGCTCACATATGAGCTAAGTGAATTAACTCAGCTCCTGCTCTTACGTGTATCAGCATTCCAGCCAAGCTAACTCTTCTCCCACACAAACCAGTTAAAGCAATATTACTGTATCTACCTGGCCATCGCTGTAATAGCTCCTGTGGAGATGTTCTGCTATATCACATCTAGGAATGACAGTGACCATTTATTCATCTGCTTATTTTTTCTCTTCCTCCTACTAGCTGTTCCTCTTTCTTTTGCTGTTCTCTGAAGAGTCTCTTCTCTTTTAGTAGCTACCCCACTCCAAAGGCCTGTTTCTTCACAAGATTACCCAAGGACATTCACTCTCTCTTAGGGCTTGTCTACACTACCGCTGAGTTTGATGTAACTTAAGTCACTCAGGAGTATGAAAAAAACCACACTTAAAGTGGTCTCTGCACTGTGCTATGTCATCAGAAGACACCAGAGGCATAGCGAGCGCCCTCCGTACCCTCCGGAGGGGGCCCCGCAAGGAAGGGGGCCCCTAAAAGTGGCAAAATAAATACCACATTTCAGTTTCTGCATTGTAAGGGGCCCCGCCCGGAGGGGCCCCGCAAGGAAGGGGGCCCCTAAAAGTGGCAAAATAAATACCGCATTCCAGTTTCTGCATTGTAAGGGGGCCCACCCGGACATATGTTCGGAGGGGGCCACGTTCTTTGTTGCTACGGCCCTGGAAGACACTCTCCTGCCGACACAGCACATCTTCACCAGACGTGCTACATTGGCGCAGCTGCATCAATACAGCTGTGCCGATGTAGCGCGGTTGTGAATATAAGTCCTTAGTGTCACTTTGCTGTCAACCATCGTGCCCAGCCCTGCACTCCCAATAAGACCCTTCCTTCCACACTCACTCACGGTACAGATAATGATGTGACTGTCCTGAGATCCCAGCTACAGCCCTGACACAAGACTATTACAACCAATCAACTGTACCCTTTCTAACTAGGAGTGTGCATGTACACCAAGTCACAATCACAGAGTTACCTGTAACTGTGAGTCTGGTTAATGCTGACTGGTGACAAAATTGGAGACCTACATATTCAATATATGTATTTCTAAGGTGTCTTTAACTGTGGTATGCAAGCACCAGGAGATGTATGAAAAATTTCAGTATGGGATCCTACATATCAAATTCACTTTTGAAAATGGTGCTTAGCCATCTGAATCTCTTAGGTCTTGAAATGCAGAACAGTGCAACACCTAAACATCTTTAGAAATCTGGGCCATAGTGCTTCACAGCAACACAGTACCCCAATAAGCAATCTCCAAAACCCCAGACCGGAGTCTTCGCACTAAGGGCATGTCTACACTTGCCTCTGGAGCAATCGATCCAGCAGGGGTCGATTTATTGCATCTAGTGAAGATGTGATAATCGACTGCTGAGCGCTCTCCCATTGACTCTGGTACTCCACCAAAGCGAGAAGCGTAGGTGGAGTCGACGGGGGATTGTCAGCAGTTGACCTACCGCAGTGAAGACACCGCAGTAAGTAGATCTAAGTACATCGACTTAACTTAGCATAACTTAGATCGACCCCCTCCCCTCCCAAGTGTAGCCCAGGCCTAAGAGTTAAACAAGACAGAAAAAAGTACGTCACTGCACTGTTACTGCCAAGACTGAACTAAATCCCTAGCCACAACCATGGCAGGGAGACAGTTAAATATGTCAAATGAAGATCTGGCCACTTCCTTCCCAGCTGGGACATGCACTCACACACCACACACGATTGGTGGTGGAATCTCCATCCTTAGAGGTTTTTAAGGCCCGGCTTGACAAAGCCCTGGCTGGGATGATTTAGTTGTGGTTGGTCCTGCTTTGAGCAGGGTGTTGGACTAGATGACCTCCTGAGGTCTCTTATAACCCTAATCTTCTATGATGCTATGACTACTTTGCATGAATATGATGATAGAAAACTAATTTTAAATTTGAATCAAACCAGTAATTTTACAAAGGCCTGATTTATCTATCAGTGATGTCTCAGGCAAGGCTTGATTTGAATATGTAACAAAAGAAAAGCTTTAAATGCCCTCATCCTGCCAGCCTATCTGTTCTAAATCCACAGACTGGCTCCCACCTGAGAGAATGAAAGGACCAATGGCTTGATTTTCCTCCCATTCTTCACTCCAATTCACCCAGTCAGGGATTTTAGAGGAAGAGTTCCACTTAGTTGCGTCACTTCTGTTGCATCAAGAGTTACTTTTCTGTTTTGTTTTGTTTTTTTGCTTATCATGGCTGGTGGGAGAAAGAGGTGCGGTGACAGACTATAAAGGGGTGACTGGGCTTAGAGGTGTTAGGCCAGATTTGTAAAAGTATTTAGGCAACTAAAGATGCAGATAGGCAATTACAATGGGATTTTCAAACACATCTACGTGCCTGACACCTATTGAAATCTATGGGAGTTGAGTGCCTAGACACTTTTGAAAATTCCACTTGGTGCCTATCTGCATCTTTAGGTACCTAAATACCTTTAAAAATCAGGCCCTTAGTCCAGCCATAGCCAGGTTAGGAGAGAGTGCTACTAGATCCAGGCCCTACCTGGTTTTACTTTATGTCTGTCCGGATAAATGCAGCCTGGTTACATACTGTGGCCTATTTTTTCTCTGTGGTCAGTTATTGTTTGCTTTGTTGTCTAATAAACTATTACTTTTAATCAACAAGAAGGACTGCTGCAACACTGGTCCAAAAGGAGAAGCCCAAAGTCTCACAAGTTGTCACCTAGAGCAGAAGTCAGGCCCCACTGGGTATTGTAGTCAGTAGTTTTGTTTCTGCAGCTAGAATAAAGTAGTTTTATAAGCAGGTGGAATGTACCATCAATTGCTTTAAACAAGGGACAAAATATTACAGTAGTGGCTCTGAATCATTATGGACCTGGCCCTGATTTGAAAGGTGAACTGTTTCATTCCCAACACTAGTCACCTGAGCCATCCCAGTGCCTTCAGCTATTGAGTGTTATCCCTATCTTTCTATGCAGCGTCCCACTCTGCAGTATATAAAGCAAGAAGACACAAATTATTGATGACCACTGTCAAGAAATCCTGAGAAACTACAAAACGTGCTTTAGGCCCATGTCTTCTATTAAGTTACTGTAATGATTGGCAGATACCTGTTTATATGATAACCTCTGCTGTCTTTCCATACACATATGCACCAACACAGTACCATAGTAAACTTAGCACCAAATCATATGCACACTCTCTTACACTGATTGTCGTAATAATCATTGTTATAATAACAGACCAGTGAAATAAACACCTCTCCTAATTATAAGGATCAAATGAGATTTTATTGTGAAACAAGAGACATCAAGCTCACAATAAAGTTTGCTTTGTGGCATAATATCATGATACAATGAAAACAGAGAACAAGATGAATAATGGCATAATGGTACTGTGTATGTTTTAATTAGCTAAAGGTAACCAAATGAGGTTTGCCACTATTATATTAAGGTCAGATCTCCACATGGTTTCATCAACATCATATTAAGACAAGCAAGGTGATGCTAAATTGGAGTTTAAACCTAATCAACATAATTAAACAGAAAGTAAGAACATGTGTTTAAAGCTACACCTATTTTACTGATCATTCTATTTGCATGAGTCTTGTACAGTAAATATTAGCACCAAAGAAATGTTAATTAAATTGTTCCCATACAAACAGAACAAAAAAGCCTCATCTAAATTGGTATTTTTTTAAATGGCTGCACTACATCTTAGCCTTTTGTGCATAATCCATTTCAAAAGTGTATTCAAATTATGTTAAATAGTCTAATACATTCCAATGTATTGACATACTGACATTTAATGTGTGGGAAAAGGGAAACTACAGTGGACTAAAAAAGTCATGGGAAACTATAAAAACAAACTGAGCATAATTTAAACTGATTGGATGCTTCCTTTTAAGAAGCTATTAGTTTCTAAATCCAAAATGTAGATATTGAACTGTGGTCAAGCTATGACTTAAATTGGAAAAACATGTTTTATTATGTTTGAGTCTTGTAATAATGTCCTGCACAACTGATTCAGTGGGAAATTAACATTTTCAAAAGTGCCTAAGTGACTTAGGGTCCTAAGTCTCATTTTCAAAAGCGACTCCACTGGGAGTCTCCACAGGGAGCTCCTATGTACTTTTGAAAATTCAGGAGCCTCTCTGCATCTTTAGGTACCTAAATACAGCTAAAAATCTTGCTTTCACTTTTGAAAGTAGGGCATAGGTGCTTTTGAAAATGTTATCCCATATCAATATACATAATACTCAATGTATTGGGTCTGAGGGTATGTTTACACAGCAAAAAAAGAGCAGAGACTCTCAGAGCCTGGGTCAACTGACTTGGGCTCGTTCTGTGGGGCTAAAAACAGCAGTGAAGAGGTTCAGGCTTGGGCTGGAGCCTGATTATGAGACCCTTCCCCTCACTGGGTTTCAGAGCCCAAGTTCCAGCCTGAGCCCAAATGGCTACACTGCTATTTTCAGTCCCACAGCACAAGCCCTGCGAGCCCGAGTTAGTTGACTCAGGCTCTGAGACTTGCTGCCGCTAGGTTTTTTTTGTTTGTTTTTTGCTGTGTAGACTTACCCAGAGTCTCCTCTCAGGTGTAAATCCATTGATTATAATGGAAAAAGAACGAGGAGTCCTCGTGGCACCTTAGAGACTAACACATTTATTTGGGCATAAGCTTTCGTGGGCTAAAACCCACTTCATCGGATGCATGCAGTGGAAAATACAGTAGGAAGATATATATACACAGAGAACATGAAAAAAAGGGGTGTTGCCATATCAACTCTAACGAGACTAATCAATTATGGTGGGCTATTATCAGCAGGAGAAAAAAAAACTTTTGTAGTGATAATCAGGATGGCCCATTTCAAACAGTTGACAAGAAGGTGTGAGTAACAGTAGGGGAAAAATTAGCGTGGGGAAATAGCTTTTACTTTGTGTAATGACCCATCCACTCCCAGTCTTTATTCAAGCCTAATTTAATGGGGTCTAGTTTGCAAATTAATTCCAGTTCTGCAGTTTCTCGTTGGAGTCTGGTTTTGAAGTTTTTTTGTTGAAGAATTGCGACTTTTAGGTCTGTAATTGAGTGACCAGGGAGATTGAAGTGTTCTCCGACTGGTTTTTGAATGTTATAATTCTTGACATCTGATTTGTGTCCATTTATTCTTTTGCATAGAGACCGTCCGGTTTGGCCAATGTACATGGCAGAGGGGCATTTCTGGCACATGATGGCATATATCACATTGGTAGATGTGCAGGTGAACGAGCCTCTGATGGTGTGGCTGATGTGATTAGGTCCTATGAGGGTGTCCCTTGAATAGATATGTGGACAGAGTTGGCAACGGGCTTTGCTGCAAGGATAGGTTCCTGGGTTAGTGTTTTTGTTGTGTGGTGTGTGTTTGCTGGTGAGTATTTGCTTCAGGTGGCAGGGCTGTCTGTAAGCGAGGACTGGCCTGTCTCCCAAGATCTGCGAGAGTGAGGGATCGTCCTTCAGGATAGGTTGTAGATCCTTGATAATGCGCTGGAGAGGTTTTAGTTGGGGGCTGCAGGTGACGGCTAGTGGTGTTCTGTTACTTTCGTTGTTGGGCCTGTCCTGGAGTAGGTGACTTCTGGGTATTCTTCTGGCTCTGTCAATCTGTTTCTTCACTTCAGCAGGTGGGTATTGTAGTTTTAAGAACGCTTGATAGAGTTACTCCTGATTTACATAGGTAAATGAAAGCAGAATCAGACCCATTAACTTTAGTTATATGCTTTGAAATATGAACTGAAGACAAAAAACCCTATCAGTTTAGCCAGCTGTAATTATCTTTATATTTGCAATGCACTGATTTATTTACACTTACTATTTCAAAAAGTTATTGCTACATTTTGATGAGCAGTAAAGGTTCATAGTTTTCACTTTAATCATTTTTAAAGAAATGTCTTTCAAGCACTGAATTTTTCTAGCCATTGCATTTCAGTATCTACTGCAAAGAAAGGGTTAAAGTGAAAGGCAAAGGGTCTGGTGTTACTGAAGCCCCAAATAATGAGCAGAATGCACAGTGCTCAGCCACAGAATTAGCCCTTCTGAATACAATGTTGGCAAACGCTGGCATTAAAAGGACCCCCAAATGAGCAAAGACGTCTTCCACTCCATCATGAAGAATTGTTCTCTGGAGTAAGTACCAGTGGGGAAATGCTTAAAACACTTACCATATGTGACTAAGAGGGGTCTAATTTGTCCATTTTGAAATTTTGCCTTTCTTTTGAAAGGATAGTTAATTTAAAGTAATTTATTTCATAGGTGAAGCTTTATTCTGAGTGGTTAATATATCACCCTTGGTTGCCTGAACAATTAGAAATTGTCACCCAAGAAAAATATTGCCGTTCATGTAAATAACTATTTACCTAAAGGAAATGGGAATCCACAAGAGTCAGCATACTTTAATGAGGCATGACAATAGGGAAAAAAAGCCAGTGGTATGCTGCATCTGCTAAAGCTGACATCGCTTATGGTAAAAATTGGCCAAAACAACTATTATTTGTTTTTTTCTTGTCAGAAATAATGCAGCTTGAAATTTTCAACAGGCAACATGCATCCAGACCATTTGTTACTTCTAATGGCCTAATTGTTCTCCTGGCAGAAATAAAAAATTAGGGCACTTATGTCATTTACCTAAATTTCTAATTAATGCAATGGTAATGGAGAAATTGGAACAGAAGAAAAAACTCTTGGGTGAAAAATGTCTCTACTAGCCTTTACATAATTTGTCTTTGGTAACTTTTCTACTCTCTTTTTCTTCTAATCAGCAGGATGCTGATCACGGCATAGATGTTGTACAGGACAAAAATATATAATATGCTCCAATCCTGGAGAAATATGACTTCTGCCACTTTTACTGTTGAAACAAAGCACAGTGAAAGCAATACTTGTTAAAAAGGGAAATGAGTATCTCATAAAGAAAGGGTAACTTTACAGTAGTTAAAATCCAGAAACTCTGTACTCACACAGATGCATGTACCCTCAGTACATTAATATGACATTGGGAATCTGCTTTACACTTAAAAACAGCAACAAAATTGAAGGATCAGGCTGTCTTTCTATCCTTAACTTTTCCCACTGTGCTGTACCCAACTGTATAATACATATCATGCAAAACACACCATGCAATGATTGGAGACCCACTCCAATACTGACACACAACAGGGTGAGGGACAAAGTAAAACTTTACATTTGAATTCCATGTGCTAATCAGGATCTCATGGGGTTTTAATTTAATTTCTTCATTCTTAGAAATCAAAAGAGCCTTTGAAGTAGTTTGATTTCAGCCTACGCCATTGTGCTTCATATTGTTTCAGCGTGAAGTGTGTCAACATGCACTGATGCACTTAGATTAATCTTAAAACCATCTTTGAAATATCACTAAAAGTGCCTGGGATTTCCTATGTTGAAACACCTTTGAATGCACAGCACTATGTTGGTCTTTATTGTTGAAATGTTATTGAACAGACAGTTGATGATCTATATACTATAAAGATACTTATAAGTGGATCTTTGACTTGACACAGCATGTTAATCTCGACTATAGTACTGCTGTTAAAATACAGGTATCCAGTGATGCATGCAAACTGAAATTTCAAGGTAATTAAAATGAAGCCATAGTTAGTTCAGAGCTGGAGTCTGCCCAAGCTTCCAGGGGGACATACAAGAAAGTTCTAGTGGAGGTGGGGAGTGCATGACAGTGCTGACAACACAGATGGTTCCTTTAATGGAAAAATCCTATAGTATGTGATAGGAATTATACAGTAGGGTTCTACAGAAATGTAATAGATTCCTATGTAAAGTACTCTAAGTATCTTTTTAGAAAATGATAAACTTGCTATAGATTTATACAACTATTCTACAGCAAATTGAATCAGTAGGATACTTTTAAAAAATTCTATAGAAAGGTTATCGTTTTCTACAGTACTTTCTGTAAGGGCCAGACTGAAATGAGGAGACTGAACAAAAAGCAGATTTGCTTGAAGTTTGAATCTGAAATCTAAGAGCAGGAAACCCTCAAAAAAAAAATCTGAAATCTTGATGCCGAAATTTGCAGAAAGTTTTGTTATATCGGGTTGGGAAAAGTCTTCTAGTAGTTCTGCCCTTTTAACCTGTTCCGCCATCCATATCATCAAATGGTCTATGTTGCAGATACATTTCCTGCAACTTTCTCCTGAATACATGATCACCACCCAAAGTCTGTCTCTCTGCAGGTTGCTTTAAAGAGATGTGAAATTCACCATGTTCCAGAGGTTGAGCATGATGCCTCTTCCCAAGTGCCTCACCACCAAAATATGTTCCAAACAATATTTGGTCCTGTGAAATAAGAAGGTCATTCCACGTGTCCATCCAGGGCACATTTGCTTTCCTCCAGTGAAGCAGTCCTCTAGGCACACATCAGAGCTATGCAGAGCCAATCCTACTTGTACATCTTATTTGCCATTTTGATTTTCCTAATACTTCACAGCTTGAAGCCACATTTAGCAGAGCTGGTCTGAGCTTGTCTCTCTCAGGATCCAGTCAATGGCATTCCTTGAATAAAGAGTCACTAATGAGTAATGTGAGCTGCTTCCTCTCCTCCATTTGTCCCCACCTGGGTCTGAATACTGTACATGCAGCATGAGAGTCCCTTTGGCCTGGCTGAGATATCAAAACCTTACAAGGGCTTACAACAGAAACCCTGGCAGAATCAGAACTTCAGCAGCACTAGCAGGCATTGCTAAAATAAGCAGTTACAGGCTAAGGTCATGATGCCTGCTAATATAAAGACTGTATTTTGTATAATGCATTCAAATGCCAGAGGGAGATAATATGATCCATTTGTCAGATTTTTCTTTTAGTTGTAACCCTAAAACCATTTTGGAATGGAATGACCCACAAATGATAATGAGGTGGATGGTGATGATGCCATTGCCTGTGATAATGGTATGACAGGGAGAATACCCAGGAAAACTGCACAGACTAAGTCTTAAGGTGCAAGCAAACCAAAAAAAGCTGGTTCTTATATATATTGGTGCAGAATAAAAGGAAAAAACAGAGCCAACTTACCAATGTTAAAAAAATACTTTCTACGGTATCTCTTTCAATAATCTTTAGTTTTGTAGCTTATTTCATTTACAAACCCTTCAAAAACAAGCTCCCCAAACCTAGTACTTGGTACTGAAACAACAGAAGGCAAGCCATATCATACTGTGGGAGGACCACATCTCCCTACCAGGGAACAGTTTGTAGCAAACATAGCAAACAGTCCACAATATGAAAATGTATTTAATGCAATTAATAATTTAAGAAGTGAGAGCATGTGCTCTTGGAGAGTTAAATGCTTGTCAGAGTGATAGATGCACGCTTCACCACCAATACATTTCGTATGAAGAGCAGAGGGATTTTGCAAACTTGTGTTGACCTTGGGTTGCAGTATATAGGAGGCAGATTGCAAAGGCAGGCCTGCTTATGGTAGGAGAATGCGTCAGCTCTCAATTTACAGCCCTTTCCCCAATTAAAGGACTGTAAAAACATTAAAATTAATGCAGTCTTAACTCCAGAGCAGGCTCTACTTTCTTAATTAGTGCATAATTATTCAGTTTTTGATATCCTGGAAAATTATCACATGGAAATTATTTTAGGCTCAGTAACAATAGCAAAATCTCTCTCCCCCCCACCAACTCTATTAACATGTGGAAGTAATTAACACTTTATTACAGTGAAAATACTATTACTGCTAATGTTTAATGACTTTTGCCATTGCATCATAAGCAGGAAATTTAGAATACTATAGAGCAATGGTCTGCTATAAATATATTACAAAGATTATGAACCAGCTTCAGATTATTCTCAGCATTTAAGATGAGGACACTACATACAATAAATGCCATTGTGCAGGAAAAATAATTTTGTGATACCATCCAATCCATGCAGAAAAATATCTAGCACAATAACATTCAGTGTGTGCAGTATAAGAAACAAAGGTGTGGTACATATCAAAGCCTGTTGTTAATCAATTGAAACATAAAACCTACAGCATTAAATTATTGTCTCATAACAGTTTAATACAAATTTCCAGTCAAATGAAAGACAAAAAGGGTTGTGAGGACATGTAGCTCCTCTTAAAACAACTTAAAATGAAGTAGCAGGAAGGTTCATGGGATTTATTGATTTCTGTATTTTTGTTATTTAGAGTGAATGTCTACTGTAGATCTCTCCTATACATCTTAGAAATTATGCACCAGCTTTAGATGATTCACACTAACAGCAATTAAGATGCTGAATCCACTTAAGTGTCAAAAAGGTCAGTGCTCAGGAAATATTATTTCAAACTAGTGTGACACAGTCAAATGCTGAAGACAAAAGGTAGGAGAGAAAAAGAGAGAGATGGAGAAAGCTTTGTCTCTAGTTAAAGTCCTTTCCACAGCTGTGACAAGGGTACAATAGTTAACTAGAACTAGAGCACTGTTTACTAAAATGTTTCACCAACAAAATGCAAATAGAAAATTGTAGATAATATTAAGTTATTTTCCCAGAACAGCTTTATGGAAATTGCCAGTCAATATAAAACAATGAAATACAAAGCTCTGTACAAAAATATATTATATATAAATATATAAAAAATAGAACACAATAATGACCCATAGCAACCTCAGTAAAGCTGCATCAAGTTGCATTTGGCTTATGTGTTCATTACAAAATTGTCAGGATGACAATTAATGAAGACAAGCATTAATCATGACGCAATAGTCTCTAGAATTATTGTAAATGTTCATATTATATGTGGATGGATCATAAGAGTTTTCCCTTCTTTTCTTTTTAATTTGATTTAACCAATCCCAGTAGCTGGCTAATACTATGCACAATCCCAGGGGACACTTTGTTTTAGAAACATCCCCTGCATACATTTGCCCACATACATTAGAAGACAGAATGAGAGTGTAGAACATGAATTACACTGTTCTGGAGCATCAGCATCTGGAGTGAGTGTGCAAGTAGAATTCATCTGAGGTGTACACAGATATACACTCCAGGATTAGCTTCTTGCAGTCACAAATGAAGCACAGAATCATACAATCGTAGGACTGGAAGGTACCTCAAGAGGTCATCTAGTCCAATCCCCTGCACTCATGGCAGGACTAAGTATTATCTAAACCATCCCTGACAGGTATTTGTCTAACCTGGTGAGATTCAACAACCTCCCTAGGCAATTTATTCCAATGCTTAACCACCCTGACAGTTAGGAAGTTTTTCCTAATGTCCAACCTAAACCACCCTTGCTGCAATTTAAGCCCATTGCTTCTTGTTCTATCTTCAAAGGTTAAGAAGAACAATTTTCTCCCTCCTCCTTGTAACAACATTTTATGTATTTGAAAACTGTTATCATGTCCCTTCTCAGTCTTCTCTTTTCCAGACTAAACAAACCCATTTTTTTCAGTCTTCCTATAGATCATGTTTTCTAGATCTTTAATCATTCTTGTTGCTCTTCTCTAGACTTTCTCCAATTTGCCCATATCTTTCCTGAAATATGGCGCTCATAACTGGACACAATACTCCAGTTGAGGCCTAATCAGCGCGGAGTAGAGCAGAAGAATGACTGCTCGTGTCTTGCTTACAACACTCCTGATAATACATCCCAGAATGATGTTTGCTCATTTCCCATTTTGCATGTGTGCAACTGATTGTTCTTTCCTAAGTGGAGTATTTTGCATTTGTTCTTATTGAATTTCATCCTACTTACTTCAGACCATTTCTCCAGTTTGCCCAGATCATTTTGAATTTTAATCCTATCCTCCAAAGCACTTGCAACCCATCCCAGCTTGGTATCATTCACAAACTTTATAAGTGCACTCTCTATGCCATTATCTAAATCATTGATGAAGATATTCAACAGAACCAGACCAAGAACTCATCCCCACTTGATATGCCCACTGGAAACCACTGGAAACCATTGATAATGGCAGCCATTGAATCCAGCATTAGCAACAGATTGGATGACGATTCCCTCAAGTCTGCAGTTATACTAAAATAATGTATAAGAAGAATCTGTGCTAGATTACTAGGCCAAGTTCGAATGCACTCCTGTTTTGGGTCAGGAACAGCAGATGATTTGACGTAGATTGTGAAATGTTGGAATTCCTAATGAAAGAAATATGATAGTGCAAAATGACACAAAAATCACAGAACCTCATTCCCTGACACAGATCAGTGAAAATGTGAGTTCTTTTCTCATGGTTACTGTAACAATCAGGGCACTTTGGTATTCTAAAGAGGAAGCTGACATCAATTAACCCTTCCATATCAGGAGAGGAAGCCACAACCTAATTTTCAATGGTTGATACATCACACAGGCTGTCCATACAGAGTCATAGAGAGTTTCCAGCTATATGGGACCCAAAGCTGGGAGAAACGATGGAAGCCAGCAATTCCACAAATGGAAGCTAAGTGGGTCTAGACAGGATTCAACATGGTTATGCAGACAAAATAGCCAACAAAGGGGGTCATGTGTATACATTGTTCTGATGACCAACTGAAATCCCCTGTCATGTGAAACCTCAAATAAGAGGTGGAGATGAAGAGTTGAGTGAGGTATAAACTGTAATGAGCAACACACTCAACAGAAGCAAGGAGATATGGCTAGAACTGGGAAAGGTAACTGACTTGAATGAGCAGAGACTTTAAACAAACAGGAAAGTTTCCTTAGCTATATGCAATGTGGCAGTCAAGCAGAGTTGTAGGGAAAAGATCTTTATTAAGTAGGCTGAGTGACCAGAGTTATATAACTAATTCTATATCTACACTACAAGCTAAGAGTGTGGTTCCCCTGCTCATGTATAAATACTAGCTCACATGGAGATAGCACAAGTACAAATCGCAATGTTGTCGCAGTAGCAGAAATGGAGGCACAGCTGAGCCATGCTAAGTATGTTCCCACAGGTTTTAGGTAATTGTACTCAGCACAGGTCAGCCCTGCTGCCACTACCAGTGCTGTCTCAGCTACACCGCTATTTATACTTGCACTAGCTTGATAAGAGCTAGCACGGATATGTGTACACAAGCTGGGAATGACACTGCTTGCTTGTAATGTAGACATAGACTCAGACTCTAGAGATTCATGTACAAGCAGCTTGGAGGCAGGCTTTCATTCCTGAGCCATGGTGACACACCTGAAACCTATTTCTACCTCTCTGGTTCCAGTCATCATAGTACAAGGAACATTTAAACCAGAGCATGGGTTTCATTGATTCTCCTCAGACACTGGTTTAAGTTTTACACCAGTGCAACTCCACTGACTTTGCAGGAGTTACATCTGATTTATACAGGTGAGATAGCAGAATCAGGCCAAAAAAAATAAAAAAAACACTGACACTAAAAACACATTTGAGGAGTCATTGTAAGCTAAAGACAAGTCAGTGTCATAATTTTAAATGTATTGACTATATCTATAACAACCAAGCTTCAAGGATCGTTTGTGGTGAGTTTTCCTCAGTTAGCCTGAGTTTTAAGGGATTTGTCCATTCCTAACAAAACATTTATTACATTAATTCTCACACCACTTTGTGCTTACCTTAAGGAGATGACTATATGAGTATATCCCTGGCCAAAATGGATTGCAAGTGAAAGGCCCTGTACTCTTAAGCTTAGGGCCCTCTTAAAACATCTGTTTTGTTTGTTTTCATGTGTACATTTGTCAGTACAGTAGTTCCCTACATACATCTAAGGCAACAACTTAAAATTTTTATTTTGCGTCTTTTAAAATTTTCCCCCATTCCTTGTAATTTGCTTATTCCTCCTATGCTGTAAGAAGCATATGTGCCTCAGAGGTATTATAGTTACTACAGCATGTGATGAAAGTTGCCATTTTAATTACATAGGGGGTTTTTTTTAGTATAGAACTTTGTTAATTTGCACTGGGAGAGCCATTGCAGATTATCAGATTTTGCGAATTAGCTAGTAAGTGAACAAACAATAAAGACAATCATGGATAATGCCTCACTAAATGTATTTTAATTTAGTTTGACAAACAGTTCAGTTTTAAATTCTGGGTTTCTCTAGAAAGGGGCAATGTGAAAATGTCTCTGTCCTAACTCATCAGATTTCTCCATGTACACTTAGAGTCATACCTGCAGACTTTAGTTAAAAATATGATTTTACTAATTTTGATTCTTTTTAAACTTGTAGAGATTTCACAGCTTCAAGAGAGACTTGGATGCTGTTTCATCAGGTGCAACATCAACATAATTGTTTATTAAATTCCAATCAGTTTCACCTACGCAAACCCTCTGCAGACACTTACATTGCATAGGTGTAAGTGAGGGCTGAATTCTGTCTGTAAATCACTATATGATCTGCACAATATAACATGCAAAATGAAGAGAACCCAGCTTGACCCTCAAAGACCAGGATCAGTTACAGGATGAGGGTTTGTAGTCCTTGAATCCCATCAGCTTAACTGGCACCCATCAGCTTAATTGAACCCCTGGGAGAAGGGACCCAACAAAGGACCCCACGCATGAAGCTCCAGATTGGGTGAGATGTCCAGCCCCACCGACTGGCTGGGATGATCTATTTAAACCAGGAAGAGGCACAGGAAATTACTTTTAGAAGCTAGGTGAATTCCTGGCTGGCTGTTACTATGGAAACTACCTACTTTCCTGACTCTTGAACCCTGTCTTCTCCCCATTCCTGGTTCCTGTCCTCCTTATCAAAGACCCTCATCTGTTCCCAGTTCCTGCTTTCCTGCCTCACTCCAGCTCCCTGCTCCTATGCCCTATCACTGACTCTGGCTTTGAGCCCCAGCTTGACTCCTGACTGTGTCTGGCTCTGACTTTTGGCTTGGCATCTGACTCTGTCACAGGCTCTTACCCCAGCACCAGTTCCAGGCTCCCAAATCTGGGAGGCATGACCACCCACGCCCTAGTACGTACAGCTTGCTCAGACCACTACCAACTGCTCTGAAGGGGCCCATCCGAGAACGGATTCAGTGGAGTTCCCTATACCAGAAGGGGCATCAGCACTGCACGGGCAGGTGATCGGTCTCCAGGCAAACAACCTAGCATTGCAGATGCAGGATACACAGCTGGCCAGTGAGAATCAGGCATTGCAGAAGCAAATCCATCAACTCCACCCAGAAAATGCTGTGCTCTGTGCCCATCTGGCGGTGCTGGTACCTGCTATCCCTTTGCCTGAGCATTTTGATGGAGTCGCTCCAAATTCTGAGGCTTCATGAATCAGTGCCACCTCTTGTTCTTGCTTTAACTACAGATGTATGCTTCTGACCCTACCAAGATAGGCCTGGTAGCCAGTCTGCTGGCTGGGGAGGTGTTGGACTGGGCCTCTCCCCTGTTGGAAACCAACAGTCCAGTTCTGTCCAACTGGGGTGCCTTCCAGAGGGCAATCTCAACCATCTTTGGCAACCTGACCCACTCTGCTAAGGCTGCCCTGTGGAAGCTCCAACAGGTGTCGGGCACAGCAGGCATCCTATGCAGCTGACTTGCACTGCCTTGTATCTGACACAGAATGGAGTGAGGCAGCCCAGTTATGTCACTTTTGAAGGGGTTTGTGGGATGAGGTTAAGGATGAACTCACCCAAGTGAAGCCCCCAACAGGTCTGGATGCCTTCATAGATCTTTACCTATCCATCTATCTGTACTGATAATTGTCTATACAAGTAACGGGAAGAAAGAAGAGGGGCATCGCAACTGTGCCTCCCACTGTTGCAGTGGCTCTCAATCTTTCCAGACTACTGTATCCCTTTCAGGAGTCTGATTTGTCTTACGTATCCCTAAGTTTCACCTCACTTAAAAACTACTTGCTTACAAAATCTGACATAAAAATACAAAAGTGTCACAGCACACTATTACTGAAAAATTGCTTACTTTCTCGTTTTTACCATGTAATTATAAAATAAATCCATTGGACTATAAATATTGTACTTACATTTCAATGTATAGTACATAGAGCAGGATAAATAAGTCATTGTCTGTATGAAATATTAGTTGGTACTGACTTCGCTAGTGTTTTTTATGTAGTATGTTGTAAAACTAGGCAAATATCTAGATGAGTTGATGTACCACTGGGAGACCTCTGCGTACCTCCAGGGGTACATGTACCCCTAGTTGAGAACCACTGGTCTAAACAGTTAGGTGAATCCCTGATTGGCATTTATTGCAGGCTTTGCCTACTTGCCTGTCTCCTGAGCCCTGCTCTTCTGCCTGTTCCTGGAATCTGCTTCCCAGCCTGTTTCTATTTCCTGTCCTTAACGCAGACCCTCATCTATGCCCGGTTCCTGCTTTCCTGCCTCCCTCCAGGTCCCAGCTCCTCTGACACCACTGACACTGACTCTGGCTCGACTCGTGGCTCCATTTCCAGCTCTGACCTTTGGCATAGCACCTGATTCTAGCCCTGGTTCTGACCTTTGGTGTGGCACCTGACTCTGACCCCTGCTTTGAACATGGCTCCAGTTCCAGGCTTCTGACTCTAACCATTAGTCAGGAGTGCCCATGGCAGTTAGGAAAAACACTGTTTGACATGTAAACTGAGCGTGTAGGTCATGGCCAACACAGAGACAATAAACATTTTCCCACCAATCCACTTCTCCTAAAACTGCACCTACCACTGTGTTATTAAATACTTGTTTAGACATGCGGGGAGCTATAATCTTTTATGTGAGAGTTATAGAGCTTGTAAATTAGCAAAATAGGGCTAAATCACCTGTTCTCAATGTCTTTTGTTCTTTAACCCCAAAAAATGGCCAAACATTTCATCCAATGATGCAAAATCCTTTGGATTTAGGTAATGGTAAAAAATTATAGGGCACTAAAATAGGATGTGCTAGGGGGTTGTGAGCTGTTCTGGGTGCTGATGGTGGCTCTTGGACAGATGTAGTGCATGTTGGTGACTGTTTGGGATGTGGGCTGGTTGCTCTTGGGGGTACTTCCCCACAGAACAGAGAATAATACAAAAGTAGCTTTTCTGTTTGGAACATAGATCCTGGTTGAATTATTCAGAAAAGACTAACAATATCCAGCCCAGGAAAACTCTGAAAATTCAAGAGAAAACTACAGAGCTAAGGGGCTTTTACATAGCAGCCAATTGTTATGAGTCCTTTTAATTAAATACAAATGAATTAATTGATATAAAGTACCGCTAGGCAATTATTTTGCTGATATTTTTTCTCTTTTGAGACACTCTTGTTTACTGCATCTATCATCTTCGAGAGCCTACCACCTAATTCTACGCTAACTATTTTAAACATATATTTAAAGAGTTAAAGCTAAGTTTGTACTGTAGGAAACTTTTACATTAATATCATATTTGTGTTAATGGTACGCATATTAGATCCAATAGTATTTACATTTTTTAATCCATCTCCCGTCCCTAGGCCATCATTGTACATGCGATATTGCATCTTAATGAATTTTTCTGGTTAAAGATTTTTAAATAAATGAATAAATAAATAAGTAATGAAACACTGATTTTTATCTCACTGTACACAAGTTTACTGGCTGATTTTTGCATTCGGATTTGCAGTGAATTTTTTTCTTCTTTTTTCCAAAGATATGTGTGAAAGTACACAAATTATAGTTGATTTATGAGCAGGCCTTTGGCAGCCATAAGAAGTTTACCGGCATCAAAACAACAATAGAGCAAAATGGAAGGACTAGCTCATGAACAGTAATAGACATTCCACCCAAAAAATTCACCTCCTTCAAATCTAGTTGAACATCCATTCTTAAACTTCTGCAGACTACATCCAATATGGTCTTGATCCTGCCACTGAAGTCTCTGGCAAAGCTCCCATTGATTCAGTGGTGCAGAAGCTGGTCAGATGTGTCTTGAGCCTTTTAGTCATAGGCTAGTGGAATTTTAGAGCAAATAGAAGTGATATGTCCATATAACAATACAAGTGTACTCTCAAACTGCAAGCTGTTTCTTCCAGTGAACTGAGGGCTTGATCCTACAAAGTACTGAGCATCTCCTGAAGGTGCAGAGGACATTCAACTCCCATTGGCTTTAATGCAAATTGAGAACACTCAGCACATCCAGGAATTGATCAAGCCCTTGCCAGTTCATTAATATTGATAAACTGCATGTATGTGTCTTTCCCCATATTTTCATATTGTGTATTTGAAAAAGATATCGGGCTGGAATGTCAGTTCATTCTTAAAGTGACTAAAACTCTCTCAGAACTCTAAGACCAAGAGATATTTATTTACTATTGACAAACTAATTAACCAATTCCAGCACAAAGAGCCTTGAGATAAAGATAACATGCTGAGACATGAACATGCATGTTTGAAGAACAGGCAAAAGCTTTCATGGTAGCTTTGCAATGTATGTATTTAAAACAAACAGCCCAATAAAAGTCATTACACAACTACTGGAATCTATCTCAATAAAATTATTTGTCATAGGCTGAGTTTGGGCAAAGCACCTACTTGTGTTAATCTTACTCTGTTCCTAAACTAGCAAATCAGCCAGAGGTGTTATTTCTGCTCCCACTAGACACTCAGCTAGATACACCCCCTGTACACCTCCTGTACACACAAATAATGAGGCAGCTCCAAAGGCTTTTTGTAGAGTAATGCAACAAATATAGTTGTATTTTTAAATGGCTTTGCTACAGCAATATTCCCACCATGCAGTGTTCAAAAACGTTGAGTCAGGCCCTCCAAAATCATGAGATTAATTTACAAATCAGAAGATTGCAAAAACAAATACATTTTTAGTTACCATCTATGTTCTGAACCTTTGGAGTGCTTCCAGGTCATGTGTCCCAGCTTTTCTCTGCAACCATAAGCACTATAAACTTCCTTTTTTTAAATGAAAGCTGAGATTCTTATATATTCATATGACTCCAAGACCTGGGGCTTTAAGAAAAACATCAGATATCACAAGACACAATGAAATCACAAGCACTGGCAACATGGCTACAGCATGTCCACACTCAGGGTTTGTTTGTTTACCATTAACATTCAACTGAGCTGGTTTCCCTCACAAATATTTATGCAGAGCAGAATTTAGAAATTGCACCTGTAAGTGCTTGTATTCTCATTTAATCAGGGGAACAATAATAATGTTGTGTGACTGATCTAGCCAATTATAACAAAGCAATGCAACTCAAACAGCATAGTCCTGATAAACTGCAAGAGTTAAATACAAAAAGGTATTAATCCACTGCATATAAATGGGAAAAAATCTCTCCAGTATAGATGCAACAAAATTCCACATTCTGTTAAAAATGGCATTCATGCTGCTATACATGTAAAATAAATGGAATAATAAATAATAATATTTTTAAAATATGAATTATTAATTATTATTAATAATAATGAAAAATATATAAGCCAAAATGGTACAATGGACTTCAGGTACCAACAAACCAAATTGGGCAGAGGTATTCTGAGTGGCACAGCCACTCTTATCTTTAAGAAAGAGGTGCAGCCTGCAGAGACTGATCTCAGCAATACAATTCGTCTTTGTGACCCAAATGAGTTTTCACCTATCAAGATGAAGCATTTCCTCCCATAGTCTCTTCAGCCTGCACCTTCCTATTAAATATGAGGGCAGCTGCAATCTGCTCCCATTCATGTGCATTTGGGCGCCAATTCAGAAAAGAACTTAAAGATGTGCTTAGGTCCATCTCCATTCTGGAAAAGCCCTAACACACATGCTTAATTTTAAGTATGTGCTTCTGTCTCAGTGATTTCAGTGGGACCTAAGCACAAGCTTAAGGGCTTTCCTAACTAGGGTTATATTCCTGAATTGGTGCTTAGGTGCAACTTTTGGGCTCTCAGCAAGTTCCATTATGTTTTATCTTTTGGTCAAACCCCTAGTAGGTGGAGATGCAGGGACATGCTGGGTTTTTCCCTCACCTACCCAACACTGAACTGGGTACATCTACACATGTCAGTCATCCTCAGAGCACTTAGCAGAAGTGAAAGCCATCATGTGCCTAAGGAACCATTCCATCTATTATTTGATCTCTGATGACTGCTATTTGCCTCTGGTTGTGAGGCAGGCCATGTTACATTTCTGATGAAAAGTAGGGAAAAGATGAAGCCTCCAAAATTGTACAACCACCATACAAAGTTTGGCACAATTGGTGACCAGCCTGTGAACAGTCACACAAGGATAGAGGGATGAGTGGGAAACTCTACACCCACACCCTTGTGTATGTTTGCCCAGGGACCACTCAGTAGCAGTCCCTTTGTTCCTTGTTCTTTGGGGAATTCGGGGATTGTCTGCTCCTGCTACCCCTCTTCAGAGTAGGATTCTGACAAGAGGGTGGGGAATAGGCAAATCATGGACACTTTCCTAGGGAGCAAACACACCAATCTACAAGAGTGCTCCACACCATGTGTAAGGAACAGTACCGGAGCACGTCTGGAGCTGCATGGCTCTGTGCTCCTTGCTACTCAGGACTGTGCCTTAAAAGCCCTTTGTGACACTGCTCTCTATTGGACTGAACATGTCAAACCCCTTCAAGCATTTCTAGGCTTTTTCCACTGACTAAGCTAGCAGAGCTGCTTCTTTAGCTCGCCAGAAATGGGCTTGTGCATCTGAAGTCAATTTTTCATAGTATATCTCATGAGCTCCCTTGCATGAATAATGAAATTATTGCACGCCCTCACTTAACAGTCTAGCATGTTATAACCTCTGCTACTGCTGCTGCTGTTTCCAGTTTCACTTAGGTAACATCCATTACAACAATTACTGAAGAATGGAGTGTAATACAGCCCTGGTAAGACAGACCAGAAGACCAGAAAACATGTCATATGATTCTAGTGAATAGAGCTGGGTGACATTTTTGGTGTGAATCATTTTTTTCCTGAAAAATGAAAATTCACGTTGACCAAAACAATTTGTGAATTTGGGTCATTTCCATCCAATTGTTCTGGTCAAAATAATAACCAGAAAGACTGAAATGGCTTGTTTTCAGCATTTTCAAAATGAAATGTTTTGACTTTTTGTTTTGGAAGGACATTTCATTGAAAAAAAATAACTTCATTTTATTTTAAAAAATTAAACAAATGTAATAAAACCTCAAAACTAAAACGTTTTATTTTGGATCAAATTTTTTTTTTGTTTTGTTTTTTGTTAACCCAAACAAGGAAGTTTAGACTTCTTCATTTTGCTGGAAAAATCAAAACAATTTTCTTTTCAGGTTGATCCAAACTATTTTTTTTTCATTTTTTTTGGTTTGGGCACTGAACCAAAAAAATCAGTTATTCACACAGGTCTACTGGTGAATAATGTCAGGGGTTCAACTTTCACCCTCCAACAGGCAAATGGTTCTAGATTTGGACAGATGTTGGAGCCATTTCCTATTGTTTCAAAACTAGTCCACTCAATTCCTGCTTTTTATGCTGACCCTTAAAATCCATAGGGCAGGAATGGAGCTACACCAGTGTCTACCTGCTGAGGTGCCGAACCATGGTTAGTTGGAGTCTGGAAGATGCAGACTTGAAGATTAGTGCAAATTCACAGTATAGAAGGGAAGGTATTGACTTTGGTGAGAAGCAACAGAAATAAAGAATCTGGAGGGTCAAGAGCTGAAGCCACTAGTGGGAAGGAAAAGCTTTGAATAGAAATTATATCAATTATCGAGTGCTTGATCATCTGGAGTTTCTTCACAGGCATCCTGTTTCCTCCCTCATGCTTGTTACTATCACTCCTGAGAGTGAGAAAGTCCCATCAATCAATCATGGTACACTTGTATTGCGCATTTTATCCCATGTATTTCAAGGCTTCACAATACAATAAAATTTACAGCTCGTGTAATTAAGAATATGACAGATTAAACAAATGAGACTGAAGTTCAGCTTTAAAAGCAAAAACTGTATCAGAGCAAGACATTATGCAAGAAGAGAATTTCACATCCAAGTGAAGCAACATCTAAAGTCTCAGAACACAAAGGTCTCACCTGAGTAGCTGGGAACTTACTAAGAGACCTACTTTTTAACCTCAAAGCACAATTCAGGACACAAGGCATTAGAAGGTCACTAAGATTAATTGAGAGCAAGGGTTAGATGGAGATTTGTGGGGCAGCAGTACTGTTCCTAAGATTTTTTTTTCTAAAAATATAAGATAATACCTCCTACTAAAACCAGTATTCATGAAAGGTTCTCTGTCTTCCTAATGTATTTTTTTCCATGTCAGACAACTGAGTAGATGCAAATAGGGCTGTGCATGGAAAAGCTTATCTATGAGATTAGAATTTTGGTTACAATGTTCTTGTCTGTGTATATATGAATATATGGTTTGATTCACACCCACTAGTGCTGAAGAGGAATGTGTTTAATTTGCAGCCCTATCAGTCAGTTGGAGTTGCTGTGCGCTTGGGGAAGTACATCCCTGGAGGGAAGGCCAATGATACCTGGAAAGTAGAAAGGGGTGATGGTTGCAGCAGCAGAGGGCAACTTTAAGTTGTGGATGGGGCTTTATAGGATTCTTGCTGGTGGAAGCTGCCTGGGGCATAACCACCAGAATAGGCATGGACAGCTTGTGAATCTGCAGCCACCCTTCAGGTGGAATTGTCATTTCTGAGAAACCTCTGCTAGCTTCTATAGGAGTAGAATCCAGCGCAGACCCTAGAGTGAAGGAGCACTGTCTCCCATCATTACTAGGGAGAAAAAAGGGGGGTTTAGCCCACTGGAGCCTTTCTGCCCATCTAAAATGTTACATAAAATGTGGGTTTTGCAAGCACTGTAGGTTTCATAGATGCAGAGGTTGTACACCCAACCCCTAGAGCAGCAAAGCTAGACCCTACATTGCATCTGAAAGCTCCTCAAATCCCTGAGCTCTGTAGTAGCAAAGAGCCTTCACAGGCCCAACACAATTTTTAAAAATAAATTAAATCTTCCTGTTTAGGTTGGTCTACATAAAATTATTTAATGCTGTTTAACTTTGTAAAAAGATTCCAGGGCTATTTGGATAAGCCCTTTTCATTTATCAAGTGAAATAAACAAATATGCTGACTGGTATCCAGAAGCCCCTCCTAGATCAGTGCTGGACCAATGTGGTGTTCTGCAATGTCCCTTTAGCCGATTGGCTGCTCATGAGGGAGCTGATTCCGATTCTCATGCAGCCAACAAGAATGGCATCATCCACAAATAAATCCAAATGTATTTAACTGTTTCACTGTTCAGTCGCATACAGGTAAGTGACAGGTCAGCCTCATGTACTTGTTATTTCTCATTGAAAACCGTTGCCGCACAGAAGCTGCAAGAGGGGACCATCCCAGCAGACATTGTGAATATAAGTGATAGTGACTCTGACAAAAATCTCTGGGGTCATTTAACTGTAAGTGAATGATCAAAAGGGGCAAGTGTGCACTGCTGCTCTGCAGCTACCACTGTGTGCTGTTACTTAGCAAAACTAGCACTGGCATGAAAGAAGATTATTTGCCAGATTTGTATTAAAAGAAAAGCATTTGGCACAACATGCAACTTTGGTTACTAAAGACTGGAATGTCGACAGTGTAATTTGTGAAAGACTTTTCAGTTCTGTATGGGGTATGAACAGTGACAACAGAACAAGTCTGGAATCAGAAAGTGGAGAAGAGATGAAGTTTTTCAAAGTTAATCTTCCCATTTTGCTCTACAACAGTTTATCATTTTTCAGATATAGATAATAAATTATTTTGCAATCCCCTTTCCTCCTCTCCCACTGTAGAAGGTGCATACCCACTGACAGTGCTGCCTAGAGGTCAGGCTGGGGTTGGCAGGTCGTCTCCCTGTCCTCACCTCAGGAGTGTCCAGTCCTCTCCTTTCAGACAGAGATTTTGGGGTCTGGGCACCTTGAATGGTCCAAGCCTTTTTGAGCTGGTCTCTCACCCTAGGGGAAGGCTCTTGTTGTAACATCCTTTTGGAGTGCGAGCCTGCCCTCTCCACCAGGCTCTGGTCCAGGGCCCAGTGGTGGGCGACTACACCCAAGACCTTGGGGCGATAAGCCATTGTCCCCCTGGACCACTCCCTACCCCTGTCACCTTTAGCTTCCCAGAGTAAACCACTGCACTCAAGTCTCTGACCTGCACACTCAGCTGTCTGTCTCTCCTTTGTGGGCTTGCACAGGTCTGCGTTGTCAGGTCTCAAGCAATGAGTTCCTGGGCAGTATTTTCCTCTCAGAGCAGCCACAAGCTCCCTTTCACTGCCCTCCTCTGAACTGCTCTTCTCCCCTTTTTAAAGCCCTGCCTCCAGCTTATTCAGGCTTTGCACGTGTGTCTAGACAGGACTGACTGGGCCCAGAGATATTCCTTAACCCCTTGCTCTCCAGTGTGGGGTTTGTATACCCCAACATGCCCACACACAGAAGCTGCTTTTTAAATGTAAAATATGAACTTTCGAGATTTTCTTTTCATTAGATTTTCACAAGATAGAATCATAGATGCATAGACTTTAAGGCCAGAAGGGACCATCATGATCATCTAGTCTGACCTCTAGATCTGCCACATTGCAGGCCACAGAACCTCAGCCACCCACTGCTGTAACAGACCCCTAACCTCTGGCTGAGTTACTGAAGTCCTCAAACCATCGTTTAAAGACTTCAAGTTACAGAGAATTCACGGTTTACTCTAGGTTAAACCAGCAAGTGACCTGTGCCCCATACTATAGAGGAAGGCGGAAAAAACCCAGAGTATCTGCTAATCTTACCCAGGAAAAAAATCCTTCCTGACCCAAAATATGGCCATCAGTCAGAGCCTGAGCATGTAAGTAAGACCCAGCAGCCAGACACCTGGGAAAGAATTCTCTGTGCAAATATAAAGGACAAACAATATAAGAGCCAAGTCTTTGGATTTGAATACTGAATATTAGAGCGCACATTAGATCATAGCAGATTTTAACAAAATGAAACTTTCTTCATCAAGTAGGAAACTGATGACAAAACAATGGACACAATCCTACAAATCTATAAAAATTTGAGATATCCATTCACTACTTTTTATACATGACATTCTATGCATGCATAACTCAACAAATGTAAAAATGATGCATTATTGCATATTGCATATTGGCCGTGTTATTTACAATTTAAAAAATACAGTGAACCCCATAGTGTCTGATGTTTATGATCAACTATGACATGAAGTCTGTCCTAATGTCCATTTTCCGTTTGTTTTATAATAGCTATGTATCTTCCAGAGATGGTAAATGTACACACACAAGAGAATGTGTGTGCGTGTTTATATATGTATATATATGTTAGGCCACATCCAGAGTCACCTTCTCCTGCACCTCAAGAGCCCTGACTTTGGAGTTCCACAAGAATCCATCCTCTCCCTATTTCTATTCAAATATACATAAAGCCACTAGGGGAGACTGTGAAACAGCATTGGCAGAAATGTCAGCAACATACAGATGACACCTAGCTCATAAGATGCAAACATCACCATCTCCCAACTACAATAGAACCTCAGGAAGGAGGTTGTTCGTAACTCTGAAATGTTTGTAATTCTGAACAAAATGTTATGGTTGTTCTTTCAAAAGTTTACAACTGAACACTGACTCAATACAATTTTGAAACTTTACTATACAGAAGAAAAATGCTGCTTTCCCTTTATTTTGGTAGTTTACGTTTAACACAGTACTGTACTGTATTTGTTTTTGTTTTTGTTTTTTTTGACTGGTGCTGCCTGATTGTGTACTTCCAGTTCCAAACAAGGAGTGTGGTTCATTGGTCAGTTTGTAACTCTAGTGTTCATAATTCTGAGGTCCTATTGTACCAAAGGGCTGGGCCAAGATCAAAAGCAGAAATAGGTGAGACTATGGTCAGTAAATTCAATAGAGTATTTTAACCTGTGTAATTTTAAATTAGGCTTCTTTTGATTTTGGAGGTGGAGGAGGAGGAAGACAGTGAGAAGTGAAATATATTATGAGCTCTTTCTCATTGTTTGAACCTTTTAAAATTTGCTTATCACTAGTTTGAGCCACACCACAATAAATATCTGAATTAAAAGAAAATAAGCCAAATAGACATTGTTAATAGTTAGCAAGTGTTATGAATATTTTTTCACAGATACAGCAAACGCCTCTCAAGCAATAATATTTTGGTCATTTTCTAATACTCGTGCTATTTTTCCCATCATATATACATAGAAATAAAATGTCCTGCTTCCTTATTTAGCAAAATATGAACACCATTATCAATCATCAAAAATATGTATTACAGACATTTATTCCCTTGATGAATGCATGCCAGAAAACTGATATACTTATTATAGAATCTCTTCCCATACCAAAAAATTTCTGTGGACACATTTGCTCCTGTCTCAGCCTTAGATGTCGAGAAGCAAAATCTTTATCCAATTGCATGCTTCTTGGAGACAATATCTGCTAGTTTTCTGAAAAAATTCCTTCCTTTGCTAGGTTCACTTATTGAAAACATCATAAATGTTTTGTTAGCCATTGTGGCTGTCCAAAGCTCACTAAAAGTAGCTATATTAAAGTATATTTAATTTTTTAAATCTGTCCCCCAATGTTTTAACAATCTGTAAAGCAGATTTAAATCCATTCGTTCTAGCTCGGGTAGAAAAGAGATAGAAAGAATAGCAGGAAGCAATCTTAGGGATATAACTTTTGGAATAAATTATGTAATAGAAATTATTCCAAAAGTTTCACTGTGGAGTTTTTTTTTAATCAGCTGCAAAACTGTGCTCATCAGGATTTGTAATAATACTCTTATTGTATCTGATGTTGGGAATCCATCCTATGTAATACTTCTTGACATAATTGCAGCTTTTGACATACTCAATCGTGGGATTCTTCTAAATCATCTTGAAAAATATGTTGGTCTTTCAGGTTCGGTTATTCAGCAGTTCAAATCTTATTATAACCATCGACAACAGTTTGTTAATATAATTTCTTTCCATTCCTCCTCTTACATTGTCATCTGGAGTCATCTGTTACAATGTCATCTGAAGTCCCAGAGGGAACTGTTTCTGGTTCTATGCTCTTCTTTATCTACCTGCTGCCTTTAGGAGCTACAATACCGTATCTTTAGAGACATGGGTTCTGTTATATTTCTGCTGACATTAGGCAGTTTAATTTTCTAGTCCCTATGCCTATTTATTCGATCAATATTCTAATGCTTTCCCCCTCTTGTTCAGCTATTTAGATGAGACTCACTTTAAAAAAATATTTTTAAACATTTTGAAATTATACCACAGCTAGATAGAAATAAAAACAAGTTTTTTGGTTATTCACCTTTTATTCCCCAGTTTCCCAGCCAGTTCATACATATTACTATGCTTTTCTATTCCAGAACATTTTACTTATTTATAAATTTCCACATGCTTGAGCATGGGAAAATGCCCAGAAAAATTAGATTCAACTATTTAAAAAAAAAAAGAAAAAAGAGGAAGTAAAGAAAAAACAAACTAATACTTGGATCTTAGTTTCACCACGCAGACTGCTAATATATGGGACTACTATCATAGTAAAGTACTGCTCAGTGTGAGTAATGGTGGCAGAATCTGGACTTTATTAAATAGTATCATATGTGTAACCCATGTTTCAGAGGTATTAGGTACTTTTAGCTCCCACAGCTGGAGCTATGAATGTTCAGACCTTTGAAAATCAGGCCCAGTCTTAGGTAATATAAATGCTGATACCCCCTCCACACGGCCAAATATCCTAGGAAGTAAGAAACAGAAATGTCTGTATGTTTTTCCTGCAATTGCACATGAGCAGTGACTAATCTTCATGGAAGAGTAAACTGTTGTACCTTTATTTATTCTCCCATCCTTTGGGTGCATTTGCCATTTTGGCAACCTCCCTGAAACTTCCCATTTACATATGATCTTTCTGGTCATAGAAAATGGAGGTGACTTGAGCAGTTGTATGTTGGTATTGAAGTAGGCTGTCATTGTTTTCTGCATTTCCAAGTAAAGCCAAAATGAGTTAGTGTTCTTGATTCATGTCTTTCAAGAATATGGAGTCAATTTTCCCTGATTTCTTGTGAATCTCAAACTGAAACAAACAACCACCACCACCAATTTTTCTTCTTTAGATCATTCTTGTCCTGCTCCTAGATCTCTGAATGGTAAATAAAAGAAACATGGTAATCCCAGACTCTTCATTAATACCCTGTGTGCTGCATGCCACAAATCAGCCCCACATGCACACAGAAGCACAAAGTTAGCCAGCCTCTAGCATTACCAGAATGCAGAAGAGTGTCGTAAATTGACCACCAGCATTGCCGATATATTGCTATTCTGCAGAGGCAAAAATGCTTTTTGCTTTGTTGTGACCATTTCATGCCTGCTCTTATAACAGAACTGAACACAAACTCGCGTAGGTAACCTGCCTTAAAAAAAACACCAAAAAAATATACCAGGCCTGATTCTACTGTTACTTACACAAATGTAAATCAAGATGAACTCCACTGAAGTCAATGAGATCAGAATCAGGCCCATAAACTTTAGTGAAAAGGGATGAATGAATTTTCTGTCTGAATAAATATTAAACTAACCCAATCCTACCATGGCCCACTGCCCCATAAGATCTACACCTCATCAATACCAAGCATTGT
>NW_020664446.1:24390273-24422087 GCF_002925995.2 Terrapene triunguis
CGTATTAGAAGACATCAAGTTTGGATAGGACATGAGTGGGAGGGAGGCTGTCAGGGAGGTTGCAAGCTGGGTGGGAGTGAAGGATAGTGTCAAAGTACGTGTCTGAGTGTGAGATAAGAAAAGTGTTTGTGCGAGGAAGGGCACCATATGAAGTGAATAGAGGGAGGGTGTCAGAGAAGAGAATGGGAGTTGAAGACTTAAAGAGGGAGAACTGAGGTGGGGCAAAATAGGAGACAAGAAGAAGCGGTATGTTAGTAAGCTGCAGAGAGAGGGATTGGTTAGATGGCAGATAGAAGACCCAGAAGTGGGGGAGCTGAAGGAAGAAAGAGAAACCAGAGGGTCTCTGGGGTGGGGAGTGTTGAGAAGGAATGAAGGGGAATTAGAGCGTCAATGGACAATGAGGAAGGGGATTAAGGACCAAGGGAGGGAAATGGAGAGAAGAAAGATTGCTGGGGAAAAATGGGGAAGAGAGAAAGAAAGGTACTTTTTAGACCAGTTCACTAATGGAGTAATCTTTTGTCATACCTTTACTAAATTTACACTTTTTCCTGGTCAACATTTGGATAGGAGACCTCCTAGGAAAATACAAAAAGGGCAGCAGTAAATGGTGTTTCTGATGTAGTAGGCAGCTGCCTTCCCTCTGAGAAAAATATTGAACAACTGCCCCTGCCTGGTGTTAAGGGGCACTGTGCTGCTGCAGATGTCATCTTTCAGATAAGACTAGAAACCAAGATCTTATTTCTTTTGGTCATTAAGTATCCCATTCCACTTTATATAAGAGTAAGGGTGTTAGCCCTGGTATCTTGGCTAAATGCCAACTTGGTACATACATTCTGCTTACCTAGACTTCCTATGTATCTTTAATTGTATATATAAGTGTCCTTCTTCACTTTTTTCCAAAATTATTCTGCAGTTTTGCTATGCAGAATTAAACAGCTGCCATTTTCCTCCTCAAGGATGACTGAATTGCACTGGTCAGTGAAATAACTCCTATATATTAAGTAGTTTGTAAAATTATTTTGGGACATTTAAAAATGAAATTCACTGTCAACTACATATATTATCATTAGCCTATCTTCCTGCTTATTTGACCAGGCACTTTCTATTTCTACAAATATATGGTAACAAGATTAACTCATACAGAATTAGAGACAGGCCAAAGAATTATTGGTTTTGCAGTCCATGTGTAACCCACATGCCTAACAGGGAGATATCTCTTTAAGAGATCTATTGAGAGGGTGGGTAGGAGTGAGTTATGTCTGGGTCGTTGTTGATAGGCAGATGCACAATTAGCACTCCACATCCAGAAGTTTCTGGAATCGGGTGTCATAGTTTTTGAGTATGTTCAATAGATTCCCTAAAGCTGGACTCAGACTCCATGAGGGCAAGTAGTCAGGACCGCTACATTACAAAAAGTCCGCATTTAATAAGCAGAATTGGGCTTTTAAAAAAAAAAGTCATTTAAATTTTTTAGCATCATGGGTTGCGGGTTTTTTGGACTTGTTTTATTTGGAGGTCCTTATTTGGGCTTTTTTTGTAATAGGTGACTTCCATGCGACCTTTGTTTCTGCACTGCTGCTGGCGGCAGCGCTGCCTTCAGAGCTGGGTGGCTGGAAAATGGCAGCTGCTGGACGGGCGCCCAGCTCTGAAGGCAGTGCCACAAGCAGCAGCAGCACAGAAGTAAGGGTGGCATGGTATGGTGTATTGCCTGTAAGTTCATTCCTTTTGTTCTTTTTGGACTTGAATGTGGGGAGGTTGACCCTGTGTAATCCTTGCTGAAAATCCTTAGTGACTGAATTCTGGGACTCCAGGTGCTTTTCTATGGGAGTTGGCGTTTTTAGGCACTAGGAGAAGGGCAGAGAAATAAACTCTAGCCCACTCAAAGGTTACACATGTATTGATTTGAGGGGGTGGGATTCAGATAAAAGGTTCCAGCTCTGGTCCCACATTTAGGAAGAACCAACAAGTATAAATGGTAGAACCTCAGTGTGATCAGAGATAGGCCAGTGCAGGGAGTTTTGAAAAACCCACCTGATATCTTTGCATTGCCTGACAGAAACTTCAGAGTGATTTCCAAGTACGTTGTCAGCTTGTGTTCTAGGCTTTCCTTAACTGAGCAATTTGTTAACACCTTACCGAAGGGCACATCTTGGACTATACACCAGTCCCAAAATCCTGGGACTGGCACAAAGGAACTGGGTAGGGGTCAGGATGAAGACGACTTTTCTTAGGCCAGTAGAGCAGCTCTGTAGCCATTAGGCCTCAGTCTCACAACTGCTATGCTCCTCTTCTATTTAAGTGAACGGCCATTGCTTCTGCATGAAGCATGGTTCCACTGGTCCAAGCTCAGCCCTTCTGTGGCAAATGTTCATGGTGCTCTCATAGAGTTGGGCTTTGTGGGGCACATACAAACAGAGGGGCCAACTCCTGAACAAGTGCCTAGCATTCTTCCTTCCCTACCCACCCATATGCAGTGCAATCACCCCAGTTCCACTGTGACTAGAGTTATCCCAGCATGCTGAAGGCAAGGCAGGATTTGACCCAAAGGCCCAAGTGAAAATGAACACCTGCACTTTCTGCACCAATGAAGCCCATAAATGCCATGAACACTGAAAAACTGATTGCAAATTGATTTTTCAGAGGTTCTACCACACTCCAGAGGACTGCATCAGAGAAGATCTAAAATTCTTATCTCCAGAATTTCTACAATTAGTTTAAAGATTAGAGAGTTTTCCTCATACATATCCTCCTAACTGAAACCATTTGCAGATTAAATTCATGTATCAGACATTCCCTCTCTGAAATATTTTTCAGGGCCCTTTTGTTGAATTTAGGCCTTAGTCAACTTTATTATGATATGAATATTTTATAGTATTTTATAATTTTACCTTAGTTTTCTTTTCTACAATCTTTGAACTTTTTGTACACACTGCATTAGGACTACCAGAAAGAATGGGGTAAAAGAAAAACTGCATGGAATTAAATCATGTTAATATGCATCTTAAGAAAAACAGGGACAAAATTCCATAGAAAACATATTTCCAAAATTGAGCAGGTAACAGGGATATACTCTGAAACTGTTTCCCTATTTTTCATCAGGTTTTCTTCCTTGTTCCAAATTCTTCATCAGCCACTGGGTTTTGAAAATTTCTTGCCAGAACAAGTCGTTTGTTTGTTTGTTTGTTTGTTTGTTTGTTTGTTTGTTTGTTCACATATGTAAGTGTCTATGTTCCATCTGGCTGCAGAAACAGCTCTAGTTAATATGCCTAATTAATTAATCTCTGTGTCTAACCACAACCAAGGAAGGCAAAAGCAGCCATAGGACTATATCTTTTCCAAACCACATTTTTGGAATTTCTGCTGTTGGTACTCTCAGAGAGGGGTTATCTACATATAGGGTGTGTTTCTACCGGGGTGTGATTTCTAAAGCGCACTAACATGTTGCGCGTTGATTGGTCCATGTGGACATTGCTTTTGTGCTTTAATGTAGTGCTGTTTGAAACAACACCATGTTAAAGCGCACTATGGAATCTTTAGTAGACACCAGCAGGGTGTTCAAAGACCAATTAAGTTGCAATACGTTTGTGCACTTTAGAAATCACACCCCCATAGAGCACATTACCCCACTGTGTAGATAAACCCTAAGCTATACTAATGCAAATTACACAATTAATGGATCAGGCATGAGAATACTGTTGCAAAAAAGGCATGGTCTGTGTCTTTACCAAATAAAGGTCATGGGATTGCTATAGAAATGACCCAAGTGGGCACTTCTAACTTATTCAATAAGAGTCCATTCAAATTCCATCTGTGATCATTTGGTCAATCCTTTTATGGAGAAAAGTGTATTTCTCCAAGTTCATATTAATTTTTGTGCACATCTGTGCACTCACCTAATCCATACCCACATGTCATATTAATTAAAATTAAAAGAACAAGTCAAATCTTTGAGAATTTTTAATTGCAATAAAGCATGTAGGATATAAATGGCTTTTTTTACTACAAAAAATAGCTTTTTTGTTTTTTTTCCCCTACTTACTTGATTTCAAGTGCAAAATATTCAGACTGATTAGCCACAGAGTTCTTCCCTGGTAGTTTGCATTCTCCTGTTGGATACAGAACAATAAGCATAGCTGTGATTGAAGTTTTTGTGGAATATGAATTCAAGATGGTAGCACTCAACAGGGCATAAGTGTGACAAGATATTTGAGTGTACATGTCTGAAGTTTACTCTAACAGCAACAAGTAAATTACCATTTTCTAGTTATTAATATGATCCCTGGCTGCACACAGTCAACATCTTTATAACAAAAAATTGCAATGACTTTAAATAAAAAATGTGGCACACACTTAATTTACATTTTAAGAATAGCGTATTAATAGGAAGGAAGAAGAGGAAGATGACAACTAGAAATGTCAACTGGTTTAATCATACTTAATATGAAAAGATTGCTATAACTTTAAGAATCCAGCTTAGCTGACTTTGGAGCTTAGGTTTTTATTTTTCTACTTTATAGCATGCTTCAAAACTACTTGGACAAATACAAAACAAGAATTACAGTGCACCATAAGTTATTTTAATATCCTGTAGTGGTGTATACTTCCAATGAAATCCCAAGACTATTATTAAGGTTCTGTGTTTGTGTGAAAATGTCAAGTTGTTTCGAGTGACTACATACTCTAAATTATATATAACTGTTACTTTATAGCTAATAGGCACTAAAATTACTTTAAAACAGAAATGTAAAGTTATATTTTCATCCTTTTTGACAGATAATAAAGCTTATTTATGAGATACATTTTCTCAAGTATTAAAATATATAATGTTTACAAAAAGATTAAAAATATGATACTTGATATTTAAGCAAGAAACTGAGCCATCATGAAGATATTTGCCTGAATAGTTATATCCAGTGTAAAGGCGGATAGATGTTAACTCAATAATTTCACTCAGGAAAGTCATTTGTTAAAATGGTAAAACATAAAAAAAAGGTTGTGTCTCAAAATAAGATTTAGGAGGTGTTTTTCTTTCCCTGCCTGTCATTAAACTGTAGATCTGAAATCCTTGTATATACTTTTAGATAAAATGATGACACATGATATACTGTGACTCTTTATTTTAAATTGTATCCACTAAGACATGTTGCTTAATTGCTTTGTTGTTCCCTGCCTGAGGAGAAAAAAAAGTTATATCCTTGTATAAGCACAATGGAATGGGACATCAGCACAAGAGTAATTTCTTCTCTTGTAAACTCCAGTTAGGGTAGAGGATTTATGAAAAGGGAAATTATTGTTGGCATGACATATACGGAAGTGTACACAACATCACTAACCCACCAATTATTCATAGTCTAAAATAAAAAGGTTTCACATGCAAATTATCTTTCTTTATTCCTGCCAAGCACTTAGTAAATAAAAACATATAAACACCTGGATCTATCTTGTTATCTGAGAAGTGTGAGGGATATCAGAAAACTCTAGTGCAAATGAACCACAGTTTAGAAGGCAACCTTCATAGAAGGTTACAGAGTGTATATTCTATAGTTACAGTAGGAGTTAATTGCCATGCTGAAGCAAACCCTGTACTGTGTTTAGGATTACCTCTTCAGTTGAGGGTCTGTGACTATCTTTATGCGTCTTAGTTCTACTGCTCTGCTATAGAATATTATACCAAAGCATGAACAAAAGAAAATTACCCTGAAGCAATGGAGTGCCACAGCGCATTGTCGCTATTAATCTTTTAGTAATGGCAATGCTAATTTGACATGATGCATAGTAATTTATTAATAGAAACACGAAGTCCAAAACTTAAAATATTCTATGTGCGAATGGATGAAACTGGAAATTGGTAATGGGTTACTAACCCTTTCTGGGGTCACAGGTTCAGTTTCAGCCCAGATCAATAATGACAGCACACCATGATCATATATGAAATAAGACAATGGCATTAGAAAATGAAACAAAATAAATAACCCCACCACAACTGAAAACCTTGCTGACAGCCTGAATGCAGACATTAAGGCTTGAATGGGCATAGACACTGCATTACTCTGTTAGCCACATTGGCCTGTCCAGGAGAGGAAGTATACATTGCTTCATCCCCTGCTCTTTCTATTTTATGGCTACACTAAAAGAAGTCTGGCTCAAAGGCAGACAGCCCTTTACCTGACATGAACCCTGTAGCCCTAAACCTGCACACACTTATCTACATTTGTAACATAACACATGAATAGTCCCATGTGCATAATTTTTTTCAGGATCAAGGCATGTGTTTACTTTAAAATTATACATATATTTGATTTCTTCTTTCTCTGCTCTTTTAAAATCTTCCCTCCCTTTTTAATCCAGGGTTTAGCCCTTTTCTTGTAGAAGGAAAGACAAAGTTTACTCTTAGGTTCTTAAGTTCTACTACCATTACTTGGCTGGTCAGCAGGGGATGCTCCTGTGCTGGAAGGCTGAGTCCTTTCTGGGAAACTGAACATGTCACCACCTCTGTGAGGTACCTAGCTTCTGCCTGCCTAGGGCATGGGGTCCAGAGTCTGTTCTCAAGCATTTGTCTCTGCATGAGAGCACAGCAGGTTGCTAGTGTGCAACTAAACTAGCTACAAAATGTTTAGCTGTGCTTATAAAAAGACTAATCTGTGTTCACATCATATAGGCTTTGTTCCTTATCCTGAGCCATCATTAACTATTAATCCAGAGTGTTTTTTTTTCAATTGTCTTTTCTATTTTTGTTTGTTTCCAGAAAACAGTAACCCATTCTGGATTGAACAGAGTACTAGAAAGGCAGAGATATTTTTAAACATTTTTATATACACATTAACAGATGAATAAAAAGCAATAGGGAGAAAAGGAAGATGTATTTCTCATTGAACTTTAACAGAAAACCACTATAGAACTTTATGATTTGTTACTGAGGCAGCAACAGATAAACCTGGGGAAGTCTTAAATTCTACCTGCCTGATTAATATCAAGGTTAGGTTCGATCTACACTGGTTGCACACATGAATTTCATGTTCTAAAACCTTAGAAGGAGCTGGTGTAACATGAGCCATTATTTATTGGATATAATGACCACTAGCCAAGGTAAAACATGGTATTATGCATTAATAACATCATGTTATCTTGGGGAAATGAGGCTATTAATGCAGGTCACCTGCACTATAGCTCAGACTGTATTCAGGTGGAGGCCATCAAAACTTCTGCTTAACCTTGAAACAAGTAGAGTTCAAAGCCTGCCTTATCAATTAAGGAAAAATGTTTGAAGGTCTTCTTTTCCCCATTGTCCTTTCAGAGTAATTTCACCTTTTCCCTTTTTTCATTTTGCTCAAATTTATTTTCATTCTTTTTTCTTCAAAAACGCTAGTCATTGGCTCTGTTAGTTATGGGTATTGGAACAATTTAACACACTTTGCAATAAGAACTTCCATTCACGTACCGCTTCAGCCATGAACCACTGACAAACAAAGGGACAGATCAGATTTTTATCTCATTTACATTGGTGTAAATCAGTAGTTACTCCATCTGTAGGCAGATAGATACCCCTCCTCCCCCCGTGTAAAAATAAGATCAGGATCTTGTTCAAAGCATATAATCACAATTGCTGCATTTACCTTGTTTTGAAAAAACTGTGGTTCTCAAAAAAGTGTTGTATCATTTGCAGTAACTCTTTACAAGTTTAGTACTGTTTGAAGGATTTTAACTAAAAACAAAAACACTTTTCTACCTCTATTTATATTCCCTAATCACCCTATTATCTAGGGGCCAAATACAGGAATTTTTAAGCTTCCTCAAAGATATAATAAGGGCCTTTTTGTCAGCTTCATCCTCAAGATTGGGGCAGGCTGATTTATAATTTTGTTGTCATTATTCCTGTATCTTTAAAAGAAACTTTCATAATCTTTGCCTTCTTTTTAACTTTAAGCACTGGAGGCCTTGGTAATCTTATATCATTTATATTAAGACACAATATTACCTGACTTTCCTAAATTCCTTCTTCCCTTTTGTTGTTCTGATTTATCTTACAACCACACTCTCACTAGACAATGATAAAAAAAATAAAGGAGTTTTCTTTTGTCATGTGTAGGAAATGTGATTCATTCATTATCTTTAACAGGCCTTCAGACCACCAGACATCTGTGCAATGTCTGGCAGCAGTAAAAAACAAAAACAAAAAAACCCAGCTAAACAAATATATATATGTAAGGATTATAAATCAGCAGAAGTTATTCTGGCAGTACTTTAAGTAGGAATATATTTGAATTATCGTGCGCAATTCTGGTCACTATATTATAAGAAGGACATTGCTGAGATTGAAAAGGTGCAGTGGAGGGCAACCAACATGATTCAGGATTGGTGGATAAGAACAAAGAAGACATATTAGCCAGAGTCAGCCTGTATTACTTGAAGACCCCATCCTGTAAGATGTTGGCTGGCTTCCGCAAGCATGTTCAACTTCTGTTCCCATTTGCTGGGCCTTCAGCACCTGCACAGCAGGCACTCAGCACCATCGGGATCAGGCTGTAAAAATGGCAGCTAAAGGGCAGCCTTCTCACAAAGGCTGCAGTGTATACAACTTGAAAAGAAAGAAATGGATTGATAGCAATGAGTTGTTGAAGTGAAAATAATTCAGAAACTTAAGAAATCAAGCCAAACTGGAAATTACCTATCCATTCATGTACTGAATTTAAGATTAGAAGAGTGCAAACAATGTTGCACATAAGTATTGCTAAGAGCAAAATATTAGAAAGGTCACTTTTTTTTTTAATGCCTTTTACCGTTAGGAAAAATTCAAAGCTAGGTTTGCATCTGAAAAACTACTTTTTTTCTTTGGAAAAAAACTAAATTTGTGCATGAGAATGGAGCAGGACTTGAAGATCAATGGGTAAATTTTGTTTCCTGCAATACATGTTCTTGACCCAACTGTTACACATGCAGCAAGAGCATTGGCTGGGGGAGGGAAGGAGACGAGAAAAAAAGAAGTTAAGTGGAAAAGTAGAACAATCAAAAGCAATAGTGTATTAAAAATTCCTAGAAAAATAAGCAATAATTCCCAGAATTAGATGTAATTATTAGTTTGTTGTTTTGTTTTGAATTTTCATTTATGCTTTAATGAGAAGAAAATTATTTTTTGAGGAAAAGAGGTATTGTTCTGTTATTTAGATAAATACAAAATGGCAGACAAGGAGAGCATAGTCAAATTAAAAAGAGTGGAGGAGGAAAGAAATACCCCTGCTAAGCAAGCCTCATAAATTCTTCTGTACAAGAGCAAGAGGGTCAGAATTAAATCTAAATGGAGCACTTTTTGATAATTTTCGCACTAGCCATGCTGGGGTAAACATTTGGGTCCAGAATAAAGGCTTAGATTGGTCTCTCTGGTACCTAAGGATAGAATGTAAATAAGTGGGAGGGATGTGCAATTTTTTTTCCTTCTCACAATAAGATTTATAATTATTTTTTATTTTGTTTTGGAAAACTAATGGCATGGAAAGGATGGAAGAGTAGTTGTTCCAGATTGATGTGCTGATTCGGGAGAGCACTTCAGCACCTGTTTATCCAAAACACTTGCTTACATGTTACACATTGCTGTTCAGTATAATTCATGATACAGAAATTATTCAAATTTACCCTACTTCAGGCTGGCCTGGCTCAGCGTCTAACCAGTAGATACTACTGTTACCAAGGAGGTAATCTTCATCTTAAATCTGTGCTTTGAGTCAATATCAGCTTGGAACACTATGGGTATAGAGGGCTTAGCTTCTGAGGAGGATAGGGATACACTGATATTCACTAACCAAAACAGAGTCAGCAATGAGAGGCATGTGTAGAGCAAAAGGTGAGGCAACATTATAGGAACAAACAAAAGGCACAAGTCTAATCTAGGCCTTGGCCAATTCAGATAGTTTCTGCCCTTCGTGAAGGTTGTACCATGTTTTAGAGGCCAAATAACAGCAGCATCTGGCCAGTGAGACTTGAAGCTTAAGAGATTTTGAGAAACAACAGAAAATAAAAGTACTCTATATATTTGTCAAGTGCTAAATAATGTTATGGTTGAGAATGGACTTCAATTTGGGCAGTTCAGAGATCTTTATGTATCAGTCTTCCTACCTGTTCAGAGCTTTGAACCTTGGAAGGAAATGTCTAAAGTGAGCTATAATTTTCAAGGGAAATTAACTATATTTTGAATGCAGCTTTATTTTCAATTATTTTATATTTATAGTAAGACATAAAACAAGCTAAATCATTTAATTTTAGCCCCATAGCTTTAAATGTAATGTATGCTTCATTATTAGGAAGGAGTTAACTTTTTAGTGAGATGTGTAAGGAATTTTCTTAACAACTACCAGGGCTAAGCCGCTTAATCCTTGGACACCCAGAAGAGATGCTAAAATGTTTACTAGGAATTAGGGATGAGTGATCCTGTTAGGAGAAAATAAGAACAGTCTCCTTCCCCAAAATTTGAACTGAAACTCTAAAAAAGTTTGGATAGCTGTGTTTCCCCCATTATTTTTCATTCTCATGTCCTTAAGCACTTTCTGGATTGGGCCAGAACTGAAAGGAGAATTGGTGAGTCATGGTTAAATGTCTGTTTTAGAGAAATTCCAGCTCAACTGGAAGCAAAATTACCAGAAATATCCCAAGCAACCTGAGTGCTCCAACTGCATTTTTCAGGCCCAAGAGCGTCTCACAAGGTTAGGATTAGATTCCAAACCAGCCTTGAGGTTCACTCATCAGTGTGGTCCAGTTCCTGTGCCCACTTATATGAACACACTAGGACTTGAAGCAGCTCCATAGCTATGGGTTTGCTGGATAGGGGACCAAAGCAGTGGAGAACATTCACATGGGAACAACAAACTCCCCTCCTTGTGGCTAGGGTGACCAGATGTCCCAATTTTATAGGGACAGTGCTGATATTTGGGGCTTTTTTTTATATGGGCTCCTATTACTCCCCACCCCCATCCCGATTTTTCACACTTGCTGTCTGATCACCCTACTTGTGGCAAAAATTATTGCAGGGGGAAAGGGAAGTGAATCTATGTAGAGCAGGAGCTGGTTCTTGCACAGTGCAGATCCTGACTATGCCACCAAATTAATTAGGAAGGTGCACAGTGGGTGAATTCTCCGCTCTATAGGATGTGATAGCAATCAGAGATGGACTATGCAGGTGCCTGGAAGTAAGGGTTCCATCCCCCAACTCCTACATAGTTCCCATGAACAAAGTAATTTGACTTGGATTTTGCTCAGAGTATGAGGATTTACGCCTAATAGTAGAGTTTCCAGGTATCCTGGTGGTTGAGACTTTTGGACAGTTAAAAAAAAAAAAACCTATTGCAGAGTAAAGTAAAGCAGGAGTGATCCCACATGATATTTAGAAGCAAAATAATACTTAGACTACACTGGTTAACATATAGCATACGCTAACCATATTTGGCAAATGCATTTACTTTCATGACGTTTCATCAGGGATGAATTTAGCCTGCCTTGTCTTAAGCAACTAAAATAAACATGGTACTCAATCTTTAACTTTCAAGTTAAGTACATTTCAGCTCAGATACTCCAGTTGCCCGAGCAAATGGATTTATTCTCTGATGTCATTTTTCTCTTGTCATTTTGGTATTTGATTGCAGCATATTTAAAATGTTGGTTGCAATCATAACAGTGTGGTGTTTAAAATGCATTCAATTCACACGTTGTCCTTGTGGAGGATGGTTATTTGTCTCTGTCCTCTGAGGAAGAACATGGTATGATGAGCAAAATCTGGTGTAATAAAGAAGAATGATGTGCAAAACCCCACAGAAAGAATGCATCTTTATTCCCTACATTAAATATGTTTGGGTGTCTAGATATCTATTTGATATAGTTCAAGTAAACTATTACACAAATAAAGGTATGCATGCTATTGCGTCCTGCAAACTGCAAACTGTACAAATACAGCCAAACCTTCTCCTATGAATAATTGATAAAGGATTAAAACTGTTAAAAGCATATATTTTCCATGCACCAAGGGCATTTGTCTAATAGTTTTCTACTGTGATAAACGAGGTACATCTCCTGGTTTGTAGTTCCTGGAGAGGTTTTTAAAATGTTTAATATTAGAGTAACATGTTTTAATCATTATACTATTATTATAAGCATTTATAATAAAGCAACCATCACCATAGTACCTGGGTTCACTCTGTTACGTTTCTTGAGAGTACGGAGCAAAATACTCCATGACCATATTTAATGTGATAGTGTTAAGGATTGAGGTGGTAAAATGCTCTTTTCAAGGACAGAGACAGAGGTAGTAAGCTAGGCAAGATACTATTCATAAGCTAGAATAGCTATTCAGTTACGTACATTTGTGCATAATACTTCAATAAGGCCATATTTTAAAACTTTTAATGATTCTTTTCCAAACAAACTCATAAGAATACAATCAGTCTGGCATTTGGCATTTATTTAAAAAAAAATGTCTGAATTGCATAAGAAAATCTATGATGAAACCAGTCTGCTTAGTGGCTATCTTAGTGCAACAAAAGCAAAGTAGTAAAACCAAAGATGAAAGAAATATTCTTCATAGAAAGACAACAGGCCAAATGCTGCTACTCTTATTCATACAAGAACTAGTCTGGTTGAAGTCAGTTAGTTACTTGAATGAGTTAAGGAGCAGGAAGAAGCTAACAGCAAATTTCTGCTCTCATTTATTGCAGGGATTTCAGTTTTGATACTCTGTTCTCCTTACATGCACTGAAATTCCATTGACATTGTACATTTTAGACCAACTAGTAACAATAGTAAAAAGTAATAAAGTTGCAGCTAACGAACAGGTGGCCTCCTAATAATAAATGTTAATGTGAATTATTTGACCACAAACCGACAGAACCAATTGCTCACAATGGACCAGTGATTTCATTGAATATCACTTCAGATCTTGTGTTACTTAAGCAATTCACACTTGTCACCACCACTGTAGATCATACCTAGGATACTATTTTATTTAAAATCACCTTATAATTCAAAGGGCACCAAGGATCCAGACAGAGACAGACAAGGATGGATTGTTACAAGAGCTCATAGAGACCAATGTTATTGCCCAAAGTAATATCAGTTTTGCAAAATAAGGATAATGCACCTAATCTGGAAGCAGGCTGAAAAAGTGAGAAGCTAACACAGTTTGGTGGGGGTACTTGATAGTGGCTTAAAAAATCCTTAAAAGTATTTGAAATTCACATGGAGGTATAATTTTAAATCTATCCAGGAAAACAATAGTTGTGCTGCATCGTGCTGTAAGGATAGTTTCAGGAAAATTATCATGTCTTGTGGCTTTTGACCTAGAGAAACTTCCAAGCATTCTACAGGAAAGATACTCATGAAGCATGACATAAAAGAAAGAAGCACCAGATTAGAATCACCTGACAGACAGCTGCAGAGGGATATGATATTAGCTGTGAAGGTGTCAGTTATTTTCCTTCCTTGGTGATGGAGAAAAATGTGACACTGCACCCCATATTCTTCACAGTGACATTATGATGATATGATTATAGCATAATTATGAAGAATGTTATGCAAGATGGGTCATGTGAGGTGTCATTGGAAAAGTTATGATTTGCTGAATATGATTATCCTATTTGTATGTATGTATCATTTTTGTTTCTAAAGCTAGGAATATTGACTATGTATCTGGATTTTAATCGTGCTTATTCTGGGTGACACCCACAACTACCCTTTCTGGTACAACAATGAAGAAGCCAGACAGTGCTGATGGACCACCAGCAAAGACAATGGACCTTGGATGAACTTAACCTTCCTGTGAACATTCCAGACAGCCTGTAAGTAATGGCTGCTATGACTCAGCAAGGAATGCAAGGGCTTGTAACCAGGCCACATGACTCTGGACTCCATCTTGGGATGTCAGTGTTTTTCCACAAACTGAGTTTGGGACAAAAGGGTTTCTGCCATATGCTAAAGCTATATAAGGCAGGGAGTGACATCATCTGTGGTTCTTCACTCCCCACACAAGACTCCTAAAAACACCTAAGGAACAGAGATGGAACTGGGGAAGTGCTGGACCCAAGCTAAAGGGATTTCTAGCCTGTGTATGAAAAAAAGGGGATTCCAAGCTGCAAAGCAAGTGTAGCTTGTGCCTTAAGAATCTGCAGCCTGCTTGTATTATCAGTCAGGGTGAGAGATTCTTAATTCAAATCCTATCTTTCTAGTATGTTAAACTTTGTTTGTTTTTTGTTTATTTACTAGGTAATCTGCTTTGATCTGTTTGCTATCACTTAAAATCTATCTTTTTGTAATTAATAAACTTATTTTATGTTTTAATCTAAATCAGTAAGTTTGGAATGATTTGCTTGGGAATCTTAGCTCAGGGGGCTATTGCATTTCCTCTCCACATTGAGGGAGGGGCGAACTCTGTGAGCTTATGCTGTACTGTACCCTGTGCAGTGCAAGATGGTATAATTTTGGGTTTATACTCCAGTGAGGGGGGCGGGGGTCCTAGGTTGGGAAGCTGGAGGTTATTTTGTCTGTAGCCACTCTACTGTTGGTTCAAGCAGTGGCTAGTCAGAGAGTCTGTATATAACTGCAGCTGGGTGTGTCCCTACCTGTGTGAATACTGAAGGAAGGTTAGGACCGGGAGTGGGTCTGCAGCTTGTCACAGCAGCACAGTGTGAAAGGGAGCCCCGGCTGGTGGGTCAGAAGGCTCAGTGGTACCCCAGTTCCAGGTGGCACCCCAGGGAGAACCCGTCACAAAAGAAAAATGACTTCCTTGAACTATTGACAGATATCACTGAGCTTCTTGGATAAAATCACAGGCGCTCTAAGCTCCAGCTACTGAGTGATAGCTATGGGCCTGACTGACCCATCCAGCAGAATATCCATGGGAGGTAATCAAGCAGAAGAAACTCTCATGATTACTCTCATGGTATTTCTTCCACATTCTTCCTTAGGGGTGAGGGGGTTTGTCTCCTCACAAAAGAACCTTATGAGCCCCCTGAGATCTCATTTTTGGAGGCACAGAGCCCTCCATGCAATGGCTTTTGTACCCACTCTTGGTCCCTCATCCAAACCACCAAGCAGAGTGGCTCCATTGGAAGTATTCTGCAGATCTTCTCCAGCTGCCAGCTGCTCCTGTGACATCCTTAGTGGAGTAAGGGTCTTCAGGACAAAGGGGAATGCCAATAAAAAGTTTACAGTGTCAGTCTGTACTTATTTTTTAGATGGTATACTGCTGGGTCCCCCCATAATCCCGAACATCCTGCACTAAACTCCATGCACAGATCCCCGGTGGATCAGAGGAAAGGAGAAACAGTGCTGTTGATGTGTCTGTTCCTAGCCTTTCCACCTGGGCAGAGGGTCCCTTCCATGTAGAGTCAAGTTACAATGACACCATAGACAAAACACTATAACCAATCAAGCAAAGAGAGAGAAAGTTCACTCAGGAGGAAAGAAAAATGTAGTGAAAAGAAATAAAAAGGGTAGACAGAACCTAAGGGACTCACATAAGGAAGAGTTTGCTGAAATGGCTGAATTTTTGCTCAAAAGAAGATCATCAATGTCATAGCCCTCTAATTATTAAAAAATAAATATCCTTACCTTCTTAAAGCTTAGCTCTCATTTACTAAAACTAAACAATTTTTAAAGGTTTATTTACTTTTCAGTGGGGCTGGTCAGAGGACGACAATTCTGTTTCATGGCAACCCTCAGAGTTTTGAAATTTGTTTTCATTGTGCATTGGAACAAAACCAAAACCTTTCAAATGTTTTCACAAAAATGGAATGGTTTCAAAATGTTCATTTTTAGATCAAAACTCGATCTTTTAATCCAGACAGAAGTGGGGGGGAGTAAAGTGGAGGAGACAGGTTCAAGTCCCTATTTTGCCAGATTCAGAGGCAAGTTTTCAATGCCAGATTATTCCAAATCAGGCAGAGCAGAGACTTGAACCTAACCAGTCTACAGAGCAGGAGAGAAAGTCTCTTTCTCACAACAACTTTGTTGAATCTCATACGTTTCAGCATATTGACAAACCAGCATATTTTGGCAGAATTTCATTTAGCCAAAAGTGATCCGAAAAACTCTACTTTTTACCATTTTGGCTATTTGTTTACACTTTGCACATTTCACCCAACTTGGGCAATGAAAACAGACTGGCCACTGCCGTTTTCACTTCCAGCAAGTTTTCCTTTCCATTTCTGTACTAGCATGATAATGTTGCCATCCTGGGGATCACAACACTGCAGAAGAGGCTGCATAAAAAGAAAGCTTTAACTGAAATACTTTAGAAAAACAGACCTGAAAAGATTCAAATTTTCTTAAGAAGGGCCAGGCCTCTTACTCCCCTGAAGTAATACCTCACTTCCTGATTAATCCAATCAAACTCAGTGGGACTATTTATATAGTAAGGTACTACGCAATAAATGAGATTGTGAATCTGGTTATGCTACAGAGCAGGTAAGTCAGGGGGCATAAGGAGCCACCACATTCCCTTTGTGGGCTGTTTTTGCAGGCAGCAGTGTGTGGGGGAGGGGGGGGAGGGACAGCAGCCACAGGTCGGTGAGAATAGGTAAAACATCAGCAAGCACAGTTGAGCTGGTACAGAGGAGAAAGCAAACTAGCAGGAAAACGGCAGGACCAGTGTACTTCCCCACATAAAGCAAGAGAGATGCAGGGACCAATATGTGTCACAGCTCAGTCCCTGCTCTTAGGACATCTCAAATACATGCTACCCCATACTTGGGCAGACTGTAACATGTGTATGATGGCAAAATTGTGCCCTTAGCAGTGCTTATTACTGCAACAGCTTACGTGCTTGGTACAAAATTTTATATACATATTGAACATAAGAGTACCCACATTGGGCAGTTTTAGAGACTCTCTGCTGCATATCCACCTTATATATATATTATATGTGTGTGTGTGTGAAACCACATTAGCATTTCCAGGAGTAATAAAACAAAAACTGACAAACAAATCTAGCCATAAAACAAAAGCTAACCAAAGCTAAACCAAATAAATAACTCTTGCAACATATTCTGAACCTTGCTAGAGACAGGCTCTGGTGGACCGCTAAGGGAAGTGAATTCCAGAAGCAGGGGCACTCAACTGAGAAAGCCCTGCCACTGCCCCTGGAGATTTCAAACTGAGAACTAACAGCAAGAGCCTCCCAGCCAATTTTAACTGCGATGACAAAGTACAGAGAGGGAGGCGTTCTCTTAGGTGACAGAGTCCCAGACCATTAAGGGCTCCAGCAACACACTGAATTGCACACAAAAGCACACAGAAGCCAGCACAGAGAACTGATCACAGGATATATGTGTTGATGCACAAGAGTCAGGCAGTTGTTTGCTAGAAACCCTATCCCTCCTCTTGCACTCCTGTATCTGGACCATCGAGAAAGTGAGTGGAAATTTCAGGCTTTGTGATCCAATAGGCTCCCAATGGGCAGGAGGGTGGGGGGAGTGAGGGCAGTGCTGCATACTTCCCCTAAGTAGCAGAGCCACTGCTTCAGAGTGAGTTCCCCAGTAGCCGTGAGGAATTCTAGCTTACTCAGTCACAGGGCCGGTGCTTCCATTTAGGCAACCTAGGCGGTCGCCTAGGGCACCAGGATTTGGGGAGGCGGCATTTTGCCACCCCCGGCGGCAATTTGGCGGCGGGGGGTCCTTCCGCTCTCCGGGTCTTCGGCGGCAATTCTGCAGCGGGTCCTTCACTCACTCCGGGACCCGCTGCCAAAGTGCCCCGAAGACCGGGAGCGCGGAAGGACCCCCCCACCGCAGAATTGCCGACGACCGGGAGCGCGGAAGGACCCCTGCCTAAGGCGCCAAAAACCCTGGCGCCGCTCCTGCTCAGTCAGAATCACTACAGAGGACTTTTGCTCCAACCTGGCCTCTCTGCACCTTCTCCACCTGCTGAAAATAGAATCTAGCTTGAAATTTTGGACCTACACTAAGCAGGCAGTGTCCCTTTAAAAATATCAGAATCTGCCTCCCTTTAAGAATAAATAAATAAATAAAACCCCAAGGCCTCTGAAATACAAATCTGCTTGTTGTACCAAAGTCATCCAACATTCCTAAAGAGAGCTAATTTTTGTAGCATCTTTTGCTTGCAAAGCTACCTGACTAAATGCAGAAAATTGGGTCCTCCCACAGGGACTACCTCCTCCCTGTGATGCACATAGCCTGCAGCTAACATGCAAGTAGGACAGAAGCACAACTTGAAAATACTCAAGCATACGGACTACACTATGAAAGACAAAGAACCATGGCTATTTGACATGCAAAAACCAGCTCCTCGTAGCCATGTTGTGTCTGTATATATTAGGGCTACCCTACAACTATTCATTAGTAATAACAAAAATAACTTGTAAATATAACTATAAAAAACCTACAGTGGTATTAATATGTATGCATGAAAATTGAATGACCTTAACTACTGTATATTTCAAATACCACAGAAAAATGAAACGCATTATACTATTTCATTTTCTATTGGTTTTTCTTTTAACTGTTCGTACAAATATATATGACAGGAGACTTATGAAACTATGTTTGTCCACAATATTAAACTGCAATTGCTTCTCCCCACTGCATTACATAATCACTTCGTGCAAGATGAATTGTAAAAAAATAATAATAATAAAATAAAATAAATAAAAATACCTTAGTACAAAATATATGCAGAATTTATTTTCCATTGAAGGTCTATAGGACTACCTCTTAAGCCTGGATATGAAAAAAATTGCCCTTTTCACAGCTGATAAAATACAAATTAATCCTTAGAGGATTTAATATGTGCCTATTTATTACCTTCAAGTATGAAAGTACTGCTGCAATTAATATATCCTGCACTACTGTATGTACGAGTCCATAGCATTGTCTTTGAAACAAGAAATATATGCAAAACTATTTTTAATAAAGTAATTTTTTCGCTACTATAGGTGTGACAAAATGCCTTTAGAAGGTCGAAAATCCCAGTGTTTCTCTATAGTTACATTACTGCTGCTAGAAACAGCATGAATTCTAAAGCTTCGAGTTAAGGTGTCTTAAGGGTATGAAGTAATGTCATTTGTATGCAACTGCAACTTAGCTTTATTATGAGAAATGCAAACATTTTAAAAATTAAAGAAATATTTTTCTTTCTTTGTAGATTAATCCATTTATTTACCCTCCAATGGTTCTTTTTATAAGCTACAGTTTCATTATTTGTATGTGCTGCTAAAGTTAACTCTTAGAATGCTAGTGTTTACCAGATTGCCAGTCAAACAAATGATCTCCTGGTTGAACAAATATGTCTGTATCTTCCAATAGTTTAAGAGTTGTTATATAAGAAATGTGTGACTGTGTTTGCAGAAAAAGTAATCCTTTCTTAGGCACCTACAAGAGTCTATTTATGTTGATATCTATTTATAGTTTCAATTTATTTAGCATATTTTGGCCAAATTACAAGGCTGCACACCTTACATATCTGCTAACTTTTAAGTTTAGATTAAAGTGATTGGTGCCACAACATATTTTAGATGGTAACTTTAGATAATTGTTATTGCTCATATTTTGTAATAGTAACTTGCTGGCTGATCATTTATCCCCAAGGCCTCAAAACTTTAATAGTAAAAACTCAGAGAAATGAAAATTATTCCATTTTATCATTAAATAATGATATCTTAAATTACCATAAACCTCGTTCTTTAAGTTCATGTAATGAGTTAGCTTTTATTCATATTTTGTTAAGGATAGAATGTCTGTTTGATAGTCTGCCTTTGTTTATTCATCAGCAAAGTCCATATAATGTACTGTCCTGTCCATGATTTATTTACAGTCTCTGCAGTAGTGTTTATTTAGGGTAAATGAACACCTCTGTGGGACATGAGGATAGCAGCACTTCTGTACTCAGAGTATTACGGTTCCTCTTCTGTCCCATTTCAGTCCATGAAGCTTTTTTGACAGACAGCATGAAAAAAATCTGCATAAGGAAAAGTAACTGACAGCTGGGGTCAGACTCTCTCTGTTTAATGACACTGCCAGTTACACATTTTGAATTGTTTAAATATGAGTCTACAGCTTCAACAATCATCATCTCACTGGTTCCACTTTTCATACCCAACAGCCAGGAAACTGACACGTAATTACACACTTACTGATGGTATCGCCGGTGCCGATAATTAAAACTGCCACGGGAGGATTGCTATTGCTAGTCTACAGCTGGGATGTTGTCAAGAGGTAGAAACTCCAGCAGCTTTTAATGCTATCTTCTTACAGGTGGACCACGGCCGCCAGTGTTGAAGTAATAGAAAGGCCTCAGCACATCATTCACAATGTCTCGCACAAATGAAGAAAATCTATTAACAATCCAATAAGTGAAATACAAACACAATGACCTAAGGGTTAAACTGTCTGGGTGGACTTAGAACTCAGATCTATTATGTATTGTTCTTTTTCCTTTCGGAGGTATTTACAGGAAAAGATCACAAATGTTTCGCCACCTATTGCAGTATATAAGAATCTTATCTGGGCAGTGCTGGAATTGTTGTATAGAAGCAATTATTATTTAATTCTGCTTGATGCCATCCTTTTCAATATATAACTAAAATCAAGAACAAAGAAAGAACAATTCAAAAAACATGAAAACTTTAATAAACATAAGATTTTGGCGTAGGGCATTATTATTTTATCTATCAAAAATAATAGATGGCGTAGGGCATTATTTTGAGGATATTTTTGAATATATGCAATATTCAAATGCTTATCAGCTAACCAGATTGGTGGTACCAGTAGCAGTGATGACATACATACCACCACCTTCCTTTCCCCCACTTTGAATGGGGGTGGAGGGGAGAGGACAAAAGGGCAAGGGGGGAACTTGTGATCCTGCTGATTTACCCTCCCCCTACTTCCTGGTGGGAGGATGGAAGTGGGTTGGCTCTAACAAGGTCTGAGATCTGAGCCTGGCCCATCCATTCCTGCTTCCATGATTGGGGTCATTGCAAACCACTAATTGGCTCCCACTTGCAGAGGTGGGGGATGGGGAGGGAAGAGGGGTTGTTTCTGACACTGCTGGCTTTTGGCCATTTTGGCTTTGTTCCTGCCACACCCTTTCCCACCGTTATTTAGTAGACGGGATGTCTTTGGATGCCAGGGGCTATGCTGATTGGGGTCTGGAACGGATGCGTTTCCCATATGACAAAAATGTCAAATCACGGTGTGGGGATTTTTTCCACTTTCTATCCAGCAACTCAAAGGAAAATCCCTCAGAAGGATTTACATTACATGTGTCACAACTCTGACAGGTTTCAGTGTGGTGGACGGCTCGAGAAACTGCGTGATATGAGGTCCCTGAAACCCAATGGGCTACTTGGGCATAGATAAGGGGGTGATGTCTCCCCTCATCTCCTCTCTCCTACCTCTGGCAAAGATGAGGGGAATGAGTTGGGACTCTGGCTTTCTATAAGGTCCCCAGGCAGGGCTAAGGTGTAGAGGGGGTTTGTAGAACCCAAGGCCCTTGATGCTCATTCAAATTCCACACAGGAAGACCCCTGAGAGATAGTTCAGGAATAGGTTCCCAGCTGGTTAATAGTTTTATAAAGTTGTGGCCTCCACATTTAACCACCCTCTGGTGTGTGTGTCTCATTTGCTTCCACATCTGCATCAATAACTTGCAGAGAAAAGTAGCTAAGTGTGACTGTACAGCGATAGCATAGATTATAGAAGGCAATTTAGTCAAATGAAGGGAGCATAGAACTGGAAGCCAAGTTCAAATCCAGCCTGTGTCACTGATTTGCTGTGTGGCCTAGTATTAAACATGACTGTTTTGCCTCATTTTCCCCATTTGTAAACTGGAGACTAAAATACTAACAATCTCTGATGTTGTGTAAATTAACAAGAATAAAACACAATATTAAATAACTTAAAAGTAATAAAGTGCTACTTAAGTGCTAAGTACTATTATTATTAGCTGACAATCAGTGGCAGCTTTCTTATGTGGATTCCATTGCACTTAGTAATAGAAGCCTTGGGATGAAATAAGCACCTACCTCCTGAGCTATGTCAGGTGCAGGAGGGAGGTACAATTTCAGGCAATGGTGGCTGGATGCACTATGGACTTGATCCAACATCACTGAAATCAGTGGAAACTCCCATTGACTTCAATGGGCTTTGGATCAGGCCTGATGGGTGCACAGCACAGTCAAAAAATGCCTTCAAGGGTGCTCTGCCCTCCTTCCCCTTACACAGGGCATGCTAGATACAGCCTATGGCTCTTTCCTGCATGACAGAAAATGTGGGCAGGAAGCAAGTGGTTTGTTGTGTCCCCATCCTGAGCCCAGCATAGTTGCCTTGCAGCAGTCATAATTTGTCCCTTGGTCAATATATAAATAACAGAAAAAGCCCAAAAGTCCCAAACAAGAGACAGAATGCAGAAGAACAAGGGGACATCCTGGACAAACAATCAAGTTCTACTTTGTCACAAATGAATAACTTTAAACATGTTGGATACAAAAGTTAATGCTGCCACAGATACCCGATAGCCCAAAGCTGAATCAGAATGGGCATCATTACAGAGCATAAAATTGACTGGTTTTAAATAATCTATTCATCATATTCGACATAACAGCTTCAATCAACAGTAAGCATTTCTGTCAATGTTTCACCGTTTTTTTCTGTAAATATAGAGTGGGCTACCATAAGGAGAAATGCTACCTTTGCAGTGCTATCCGAGTTTCTAACACATCTCTGATTATATGCCAGGAAAGAAATGCCCCCTGGTATCTTCTTACAAACAGACATCTTATTTCAAAACTCTAGTGCTACATTGCTGTAGTAATGTCTAAAGACCTTCTGTAATAGTAGTTCTGCCTTTTGGCATTACAAAAACAATTTTCTTCATCTTCCCCGCTGAATACCTAAAGTCCACCCTCTATACCATTGTTGAGTGTGCCGTTGCATGAATAGCAGTAGATATTAGGACTGCAGTTAGGAAAAAAATGGCAGGAGAAAGTTGGCTGTTTAGAAACTGTTTTCTCAGTCAGGAGTATAAACCAACCGTTTTCTCTGTAGGAAACACGGATGTATGTTAACTCTTACCGTGTCAACTGTTCAGCTCTTTGTAAGGCTTATTTACTGCCTGGGCCCATATATAAAGTCTGTGTTATAATAAGTGCATGAGCAAAGCACTCTAGTGTGCATTCATGAATGTCATAGGTTTTGCTAGTTCCAGCTGAGGTATAATATCCAGCCAGCCAAACAAAGATTTGTGGAGAAAAGAGACATACGCACATAAATAAAAGTTGTCAGAACAAAGCCATGTATCTGATGTACTACCTTTCTTTTACACTATGCAGGAACTTTCTCAGTATAAAACCCAATCCTGTGAGCAAGCCTCAGAAGACTGTAGATTTTTGCCTTGCAGTATGGTGACCTACTCAGAGGAAAGGTTAGCATGCATCAGGCCTCATGTTAAACACACTCACTCCCAGGCAGTTCAGCAGCTTTGGCCAGTCCATTAGACCACTCCCTTACCACTCATTAATAGCCCATACCCAGGTATAAGGGGAGTTCTTTATCCCCTCACTTCACAGCTCAGATAGGTAGTTTCAAAATCATAGTCTACTCCTGAATGTATTTACTGGGTGTATGGGCTTGTAAAGGAAGAACTTATAGGAATGTCAGAAAAAACAATGTTTTTCTTTCAAAGCTTACTCACGTCACTTCTACGGGAGGGCTGCAGGATCAAGCCCTAGTATCGTAACCAGAGATGTCCCTGCTTGCCTCACAAATGATCACACACCCTCTGGGGAAAGGTTTCAGTCTAAATATGAGGTTATTTCTAATGCCACCCTGATCAAACTGCCAGTCAGTATAGATAATGATTTTCAAGACACCTCCCAGATCAAAACTAGATTTTGTTTAAATCTTAACTAAACAATACAAGCTTTTTAAGACTTTGGGACTTTTTAAAAAATCTTGAAAATTAGTTTATCTTCTCTTAGCTGATTTTAAAAAAATCATATGTTTTGTCTATTTAATTTGGGAGCTTATAAAATATTTGTACTAAAACCTTTGCTGGGAATTTCTAGCTTTCAGACCACTTTGGGTATTTTTATAAAATCAAGTTAATAAAGAACCCTGAATCATTTAAGTGCAATAAAATATCTTTAACTAAAATTTATGACAAAACTAAGCATAGAATTCTCTGTGATTTGAATACTTGCCAGTGAGTTAGTCACAGGAGTCAGGCTTTTATTAAATAACATTAATGTTAAAGAACTGCAAAATACTGAACTTAAACATATGTACATTTGCTGGTAGACATTTTCCTGAATTTCTCATTTGCAAGTTCTGACTTAATGTCGAATAAACAAACACTAAAAAAGTACTAAAATGTTTTAAGGAAGGGTGATATTTAGAAAGTACCAACACTAGTGTTTTTCATTGACGTTTTTAACATTGTAAAGCTCATACTCAAATAACTGAAATGTACTCACAAATACCACCGATGCTGTTTAGATAATATGGACAAAGCCATCAGTTAAAACAAACAAGCAAGAAATGGTCAGAACATGTACGTCACAATAAATGCTGATTGAATCATTCATAATATATAATTTTTCCATCAAATTTAATGGGTGAAATATTAGCCCCATTGAAGTCAATGGGAGATAATTTACCATTGACTTCAATGGGGCACACTTTCTTTGCTGAACAGACACAAGAAAAGTTGCCACTTCATCAAGTAAAGTAATTTTTTTGACCAACAGTTTTCTACACATTTTGTTTTAAACTGTCTAGATTGATTAAGTATTTGAGTATTTGATAGTTGGGCTGTGCTGACTACAGTCAGTTACACCTCTAAAGGATAAACGTGGCAGACTGCTTGCTGTACATAAACAATAAGATGCCTGGATGGCTTCACAATATCAGATGGCAAGTACTAAAGCCATGTAATGTTGGAAACAACCAAAATGTTTTCATATTCTGGGATGATTTAAGGTGGCAAATCCATGAACTCAAACTGATAAACTTCCTTTTAGGATTTAAATATTTTAGGGCTTAATCTGGGGGAAATATCCCTTGCCTTCCACTCTGTAGAAGAAGGAGATTCATATGGCATCTGGGTTTCATGAGTATTTTTGCCATACCTGCGAATAAGTTAGATTCATCAGACAGTGCAAAACATTCAGATATGAGGAATTGAATCATTTGTATGATGGGAGCTAATCCAATTACTCCAGTCCAAGGCTGCCTGATTTTAGGAGACCATAGGGCCTGCCGCTGAGCGCAGCGATCAGTGAGTGCTCTGCTAACTCCACCTACGAGCAGACAGAGCAAGAAAGCATCAAACATTTCCCAGTCCACCAAAAGGAAAATTATCCCCGTGGCATTTCGGTTGACAGGCCCTAACCCTCCTCTCTCTCCCTGGTTCTCCCATCACAACTGCTCAGTAGACAATTTCATACACAGAAGCCCACTGCTAATGGTAAAAGGACCCAGCAGACAACCAAGAGGGAGCTAGGGACCCAAATACAAATCTGCTGAGTTGTATGGGTCTAGAATCTGAATTTTCCTGTGTTTCTAGTATTAATAACGTGCATTTCCCAGCGAAACCCTCATGGTCAGATTGCTTATTTGGCCACACAGGGCCAAGGGCAACAGACAATAGTAGTCCCTCTGTTCCCTGCACTCTGAGGAGTGCCTGGGCATCTCACTTCTTTTGCCTATGGGAATCAAAATTGCTGAAAGGGCGAGAGAGAAGTGTAGAGACTAGATGAGGCTATGGCCCTGCCCCCACAGCTGCCCATATAGAGCAAGGCTGACTCACTTGGGGGCGTATCCTGCCAGAGGCTCATTTTCCCCGGTGTTCTTCCAGGGGCAGCTGTGGCAAATAAATTATAGATTCTGGGTCTTTCTACACAAACCAAGTGAGGCTTATAGGGCTGCACAGAGCTATGTAGAAGGCAGAACAGCTCAGCAGCATGAGAACTCATCACCACATCTTCTAGCAAATGCAAGAGGAGTGTCCCTTTGGGATCAAGCAGACCACTGGGAAATGTTAGTTACCACCTCACAACCTAGCTGTCCAGGAAGCAGTAGGTCTAAAATTTTGGAAGAAGTAGCCCCTTTCAGGGGATAAGATCACCTCAGGGATGCTGGGGAAGGGAAAAAGGGAAATAAAAACAATCCAGGAAACTACAGACCAGTTAGTTTAACTTCTGTGCCAGGGAAGATAATGGAGCAAGTAATTAAGGAAATCATCTGCAAACACTTGGAAGGTGGTAAGGTGATAGGGAATAGCCAGCATGGATTTGTAAAGAACAAATTGTGTCAAACCAATCTGATAGCTTTCTTTGATAGGATAACGAGTCTTGTGGATAAGGGAGAAGCTATGGATGTGGTATACCTAGACTTTAGTAAGGCATTTGATACAGTCTCGCATGATATTCTTATCGATAAACTAGGCAAATACAATTTAGATGGGGCTACTATAAGGTGAGTGCATAACTGGCTGGATAACTGTACTCAGAGAGTTGCTAATAATGGTTCCCAATCCTGCTGGAAAGGCATAACAAGTGGGATTCTGCAGGGGTCTGTTTTGGGACCGGCTCTGTTCAATATCTTCATTAACGACTCAAATATTGGCATAGAAAGTACGCTTATTAAGTTTGCGGATGATACCAAACTGGGAGGGATTGCAACTGCTTTGGAGGACAGGGTCATAATTCAAAATGATCTGGACAAATTGGAGAAATGGTCTGAGTTAAACAGAATGAAGTTTAACAAAGACAAATGCAAAGTGCTCCGCTTAGGAAGAAAAAATCAGTTTCACACATACAGAATGGGAAGAGACTGTCTAGGAAGGAGTACGGCAGAAAGGGATCTAGGGGTTATAGTGGACCACAAGCTAAATATGAGTCAACAGTGTGATGCTGTTGCAAAAAAAGCAAACATGATTCTGGGATGTATTAACAGGTGTGTTGTGAGCAAGACACGAGAAGTCATTCTTCTGCTCTACTCTGCTCTGGTTAGGCCTCAGCTGGAGTATTGTGTCCAGTTCTGGGCACTGCATTTCAAGAAAGATGTGGAGAAATTGGAGAGGGTCCAGAGAAGAGCAACAAGAATGATTAAAGGTCTTGAGGACATGACCTATGAAGGAAGGCTGAAAGAATTGGGTTTGTTTAGTTTGGAAAAGAAAAGACTGAGAGGGGACATGATAGCAGTTTTCAGGTACCTAAAAGGGTGTCATAAGGAGGAGGGAGAAAACTTGTTCACCTTAGCCTCTAAGGATAGAACAAGAAGCAATGGGCTTAAACTGCAGCAAGGGAGGTCTAGGTTGGACATTAGGAAAAAGTTCCTAACTGTCAGGGTGGTTAAAGACTGGAATAAATTGCCTAGGGAGGTTGTGGAATCTCCATCTCTGGAGATATTTAAGAGTAGGTTAGATAAATATCTATCAGGGATGGTCTAGACAGTATTTAGTCCTGCCATGCAGGCAGGGGACTGGACTCGATGACCTCTCGAGGTCCCTTCCAGTCCTAGAATCTATGAATCTATGAATCTATGCTGGAACAATTTGTATAGTGGGGGTGTTGAGAGCCATTGAGCCAAACGGTAAACCCTGTATATGATGGAAACCACTTCAAGCCAGGGGGACAGCAGCACTCCCAGTTCTAGCACCTATGGATAGCCTATTACATAAATGCTAAACGTTTACTTGCTTATTTTATATTCCACAGAGAAGTGGGCCTTTTGTTAAGGAATCACAGTCCCTCAAATTCAAGTTTGAATTTTCTGATAGAAGTCAGTCATCTGGTTCAGACTGTAGCTGATTACAAAGAAAAAACAATTCCAAGTAGTAACTTTTTTCCTGAGGCTATTATATCTCTCAGATCTATACTCTATAACCAGAACAAATTCCTCTTTATCATCCTCCTCCTTCTATATAAAAACATGGGTAAAATCCTGGTCCCATTGACTTTAGTAGGGCCAGGATTCTTCCCTCTATATGTCTGCCATGGTGCTGGGCTTGCCACATGAGGAACATCATTATCTGCACTTTAGGTGCCTTTCCTGTACCCCCTGCACTAAAGAGAAAAACAAATTGTTGCTTTAACTGGTGCCATTTTCCCTTGCAAATCCAGTGGAGCTGGAGGAAGTAGATTCATATACTTTTATGAAAATGGACACAATTCTATTAAATAGCAGAAAATAAATAAACTTTAGATGTAGACTTGTAAACTATATCTGCAATTGAATTAAATTAAATTAAAACAATATTGACTTTAAATAAATAGTAAACACCTTGATTTGCACAGCAGCCCCTCCATCTGTTCTTTACTTCAGTCCTATGTTTCGCCTTTTCTTCTGGCCTGTATTTAGATTGTAAGGTTTTCAGGCCAGGGAATGTTCCAACTTTGCTTTGAAGTAACTTCCAGCCCCATGTAGATTTTAGTAAGAACTCAGCAGTACAACTAGTCCTATTTGGGGGCAAAATTTTGACAAACATTTTCATCAAAATTTTGGAAGTCAGAAAATTTCAGTGAGCCCAGCAACTGGTAGAGAAACAGGATAAACTTTTGTGTGTGGTAATCCTAAATTCTGTTTTTGTTGAAACTTCAAATTCTGACAAAAAATGTATCAATAAAAATCAAAATTCAGAAAATTTTGACCATCTCTGACACAGGAGGCAAGATAGTTGAAGAGAAAACATAGGACTTTTATTAACCGTGTTAACACTCAGCTCAGGCTGACCAGTCGAGGAAATATCCAGTTCACACTACAGCAAACATGTAACAGACATTAGTCACATTGCTTAACGCACTACTGTAAGGTGCTGAGATACCACAGTGATGAGCACAGTGTAAGAACCTATATAGAATAGAATAAAATAGAATAGAATAGACTCACATGGTTTGCAGCACAGTTACTTTCATAATAGGATCTTTACATACTATAGCAACAAAAAAAGCCCAGAGCAAGCCTAAGCCACTGCAGTAGCAACAGAAAATTGTGGGTGGAAAGAGGACTGGCACAACCTAATTCTGATTACAGTTAATGCAACTGTTTAAGTAAGTGAGAGAGAGGGAGAGAGAGAATTGTGATAAATCATAGTAAGGAGTCCGGGAGTTAAAGAACCATTGCCCTAGAATATGAACTGGAATATAAAAAGTTGTAAGCAGAGCTAGGTCTTTAGCTGAGACATTGCAGCATAGTTGATCAGCATGTTTGTGGAAGGAGCAGGAGAAAATAGGAACTGGCCTGAGGAAATACAAGGGAGGAGCAGAGGAGAAAAAATAGTAAGAGAGAAAGAGAGCCAACTCAACACAGAAACGGGAAAGTAAAGATTTTAAAAGAGACAGAAAATCCATTGTGTCAGAAACAGTGTCTCGAGTCAATCTCAGACAGGAAACAAATTATAAGTCAAATTCATCTCTGCACCAACACTAGTACTGATGCAGGAACTGAGGTGAGGCAGTTTGCAACTTCTTGATTCTGGGGATGATGAAGCAGGCTAGGGAAAATCTCAGAGCTGCTCTAAACTGCATGCATGCCAGCTGCCATGACCCCTATGGATTTTGCAGTAGCCAATGAATAGCAAGGGGGCAAAGTGCATTCTAGCACTGTGGAGCTCCTGTGGTGCAGAGAAGAACAACTGCCACCCATGCACCTTCTAGAGAGTTGTAGGGGGAAAAAACTGCTTTGTGTGTGAATCTTAGGGTATGTCTACACTACGAGAGTAGTTCGATTTCACTTAAATCGAATATGTGGAATCGATATTACAAAGTCGAACGTGTGTGTCCACACTAAGGACAGTAATTCGACTTTGTGAGTCCACACTAACGGGGCAAGCGTCGACTTTGGAAGCGGTGCACTGTGGACAGCTATCCCACAGTTCCCGCAGTCCCCGCTGCCCATTGGAATTCTGGGTCGAGCCGCCAATGCCTTCTGGGTAAAAAAATGTGTAGAGGGTGCTTTTGGGTAACTGTCGTCATCCGTCCGTCACTACCGACCTCCCTCCCTCCCTGAAAGCGCCGGCGGGAAATCAGTTCGCGCACTTTTCTGATCAGTGACAGCGCGGACGCCACAGCACTGCGAGCATGGATCCCTCTGCGACCATCGCTGCAGTTGTGGCCGTTCTCAACGCCTCGCACCTTATCATACACCTTTCCCTGAGGCAGATGCAGAGAAATCAGGCGAGGAGGCTACGGCACCGCCGTGATGGCCTGAAGTCGGAGAGTAGCATAGAGCTGTCAGAAACCACGAGCCCCAGTGCCCAGGACATCACGGTGGCAATGGGTCATGTGGATATTGTGGAATGGCGATTCTGGGCCCGGGAAACAAGCACAGACTGGTGGGACCGCATAGTGCTGCAGGTCTGGGATGAATCACAGTGGCTGCGAAACTTTCGCACGCGGAAGGGCACCATCCTGGAACTCTGTGAGTTGCTGTCCCCTGCCCTGAAGCGCAATGACACCCGGATGCGAGCACCCCTGACTGTCCAGAAGCGAGTGGCCATAGCCCTCTGGAAGCTTGCAACGCCGGACAGCTACCGGTCAGTCGCGAACCACTTTGGTGTGGGCAAATCTACCGTGGGGGTTGTTGTGATGCAAGTAGCCAACGCAATCGTTAAGGTACTGCTCTCAAAGGTAGTGACCCTGGAAAACGCGCAGGTCATCATAGATGGCTTCGCCGCAATGGGATTCCCAAACTGCGGTGGGGCTATAGATGGGACTCACATCCCTATCCTGGGACCGGACCACCAGGCCAGCCAGTACATTAACAGAAAGGGCTACTTTTCAATGGTGCCGCAAGCACTGGTGGACCATAGGTGACGTTTTACCAACATCAACGTCGGATGGCCGGGCAAGGTTCATGACGCTCGCGTGTTCAGGAACTCTGGTCTGTTTAGACGGCTGCAGGAAGGTATTTACTTCCCGGACCACAAAATAACTCTTGGGGATGTGGAGATGCCTACAGTGATCCTCGGGGACCCAGCATACCCGCTAATGCCCTGGCTCATGAAGCCCTATACTGGCGCCCTGGACACAGAAAAAGAACTGTTCAACTACCATCTGAGCAAGTGCAGAATGGTGGTGGAGTGTGCTTTTGGCCGTCTCAAGGGGAGATGGAGAAGCTTACTGACTCGCTGTGATCTCAGCGAAACCAATATCCCCATTGTTATTGCAGCTTGCTGTGTGCTCCACAATCTCTGTGAGAGCAAGGGGGAGACCTTTATGGCGGGGTGGGAGGTTGAGGCAAATACCCTGGCTTCAGATTACGCCCAGCCAGACAGCCGGGTGATTAGAAGATCCCAGCGGGACGTGCTGTGCATCCGGGAGGCTTTGAAAGCTAGGTTCCTGACTGAGCAGGGTAACCAGTGACTGTTAAGTTTGTGGACACAGAAGCTCAACCTGCCCCCGTTTCTTTACCCAGTTTATGTTGACTATCCTCTCCAGCTACATACCCCCTTCACCCCCTTCCCAAAAAATAAAATCAGTTCTGTTTTGTTAATGAACACCGTTGTCTTTATTACTGTTTTCGCGGGAATGTTTTAAACAGGGGACGCAGACTGTGGCGGGGGGCGGGTTTAGTGTTCTGATGCAAATGATGCTTCTAAACTCCAGGAATGACAGGCTCCGCAGTGGTGGACTGGTTGTTTCAACGGAGCCTGCCAGCACTCCTGGGCGGGACTGCGTGTATGTGTCGGCTAGGTGACTTTCTGGCAGGGGGAGGAGGGTTACAGATCCCCTGCTGCGTGGCTCTGTGATCCATGATAAGGACCGCTGCATAAGATCAGTAACTGCCCTCCCCCGCCACAAAGTCACAGAGCAACCCCCCCCCCCCCCC